>NW_010259963.1:0-27866 GCF_000690775.1 Eurypyga helias
TATAGAGGTTATTCACGATTACTTCATCTGTTTAGATGCGCAGATTCTTCCTGAGTTTACCATATGCACTTTGATTACTGTACATGCAAGTTTTAAGTGTAGTGGTATGAAGAATGAGACAGTGGTGAAAAGGGTAGTGGTATAAACATGATACAAGTTCTCAAAGTGCAGGTTTTGTATTATCAAGCATGATGTGCTAGTCAAAATGCAGGTAAGACAAGCAAAGAACAGCTTTTGAGCCTTGGGGCCTCCGGCCAAAGGGAAGACTGCTTGGAATTTCTTATGGGACTTAATTTGAATTAGAGAGCTTACGACTAGAACATGAGGAGGAAACCTCCAGCAGTTTCATTTGGATGAAATCCTTGAGAGTTTGTGGATAATGGCCTAAGACTAAGCGAGTGATTTCTGAAGGACTTTAAAGGAACAGAAGACCCTGATGTGTGAGACTTGGGAGACTTGTTCAGGAAAGTGACCTGGCTTCTATATTAAACAGGTATGAACTGAAGAAACCAGGATTCCCTGATAGATCATGCTTTAAACAGTGACATCCCCTTTCCACCCTTTTTTTAATATTAAGTGAAGTCGTAAAGAACGAGTGGTTAATACTGCTGGAGTGGTTATCTGCATTTTATATGACAGGCACTAGAGCAGCATGCATGATAAATCTTAGCTAGTTATTTGTATTCTGTGGAGTATTGAGATAAATTAATTTTAATTTCGAAATAGAGAATACGTAAGTGGTCTTCAGCATGTGGGTGTGAACATGTGCAAGTGTAATAGGAAATTATAACATGTGAGTGTCTCTTGACAACATTGTCTCCTGAGTCAGTGGGATACGTCTGTCTAGCTTCAGCTTGTCAGATTGTATTGCCAAAACTTCATTCAGTCTGTACGACCTCCATTAAAGGTACTCTTGCTATATGCAGAAGAGCTGGGGTGCATAATAGGTAGGAAAACTCCATTAAATCTGTCCTACAAACTGTCAAAATAATGAAACACTTTGACATTAATGCAGTAAAGTGTATTTTGCTTTAAGGCTTGGTCCTCCGTTAATAAATTCTTGGTGCTCTAAAATCCGTTTCAAAATTATCATTCTGAATTAGAACTGGAAGTTTCCGCTTTGAAAAGTGTGTGTAAACAGGCACGGTGTTTCTTAGCTTGCTGCAGTACCTCTGCATTGCTTTCTTGTGAGTGCCTCTTTCTAATAGATGCTCAGCTTCATCTGTGCAGTTCAACACTGGTGAACAGTTTCTGAAGAAAAGTGTCAGTTGTGCTGTTTTAACTTTTTTTTTCACGTGTGGAAGAAAAGGTTGTAAAAAATACTGATAAACCTTTTGTTGGTTGCTAATCTTAAATCTAACAATTCTTTAAATGCAAGACACACCAAGTTTTTCTGAGCAGTAAAGCTAGGGTGAACAAGGAGTTGTCTGAATGTTTTAACATCAGGTTCTTTATACAGAGTGTATCAAGGGGTCTTACAACACCTGGGCTATTTGTCTGCTTATCCTCCCTCTGCTGCGGAACCTCTTCTATCCCAAAGTGTGTTGGTAGGGCAGAGGAGCTGCCAGGAGTGTTGCAATGACTAGCTTGTTGAAATTTCTGCTAGATGAGTGTCTTGGGTGGTGTTCCTAAGCCTAGTGTTGGGTTGTGCTTGTGTCACAGCAAGTCTAAGTTAACGGCAGTCCAGAATAATAAGACTTGCATTTCCACGCCAAAAGATTGTGATCTTAAAAAGCCATTATCTCATATAAAATTTATAACTAATGATGAGACAGACTGTAGGAGATGTTTCTTTTTTCTGAAGATGGTTGTATGAACATCCCATTACTTTGGCATCCAGCTGCTTATGTGGCCGTGGGCTGTACATCCCAAAGGTTGAAAGGAGAGGTTGGGAAGGAGAAAAAGGGACAGTGTGAGAAAGGGGTGTACAGACTCAAGTTTTAAGGGCAGTTTATTGTGGGGAAGGTTGGGCCATGCCTCTCCATTTCTTAGAACATGGAAGTGTGAAAGCCAAGAAAGAAGACAGCGGTTATTTCCCAAACAGTCAGCTAAATAAATAAGCAACTTCTGAAAGGCTTTGCTGTACTTAGGAGAAATCTTCGCCCTTGACCTATTTGCCTGTTATAGTTCACATTTAATCCATTTCTGCCAAGTAGATGTGATGTACTTAATTTCTTAGATACTGTTTAAAATCTATTTGAATTTACAATTAGCTGGATTAATTTATGCTTTAACTGAACAATAACATATTAATGATCACCGTTGCACATTGAGAATTTTGTTTGTGTTGATATGCAGAGTTGTGCAGCAGATAAATAGAGCAGGCTGCTCTGTTGCTTGAAGGTCGGTCAGCCTGCAGTTAGGTTGCCTCAGACTGTAGCTTGTCACTCAACTCCCTCTCCCAGTTGCATGGTTTTGCTAGTGGAGTGAGGGCAAGTGAAGAATCCATCTTTTCTTGGCAAGTGCTTGCTCAGGTGCTGGAGGTGGGCTAGCTGGAAGACACTTCACTTGTGAAAGAGAGTCTAAATGGAAAAATAATGTCAGTTTGCACATGTTATGCTCAGGTATCTCCCTGGGCTGTTTTCAGTTGGGGGGTGTTTGCTATTTGTTCTGGTTCTTTTTGTTGTTCTTCCTTGCAAAGAACAGAGTTCTGTATTGTGAACTTTTTGTACTAGACTGTATAAAAACTGAGAACAGAAAAATAGGATTCCTACCTGAAAACTATTTGAAGTACCTTGTGAGCCAACACACTGGTTAAGAAGGTAAGAAAGCCAGCTGGCTGTCATGACAGTCACGCATTTATAGTATGTTGTAGCAAACAAGGGTGACCTGCTCTCTCTTCTCTGTGCTGTGGCAGAACCAACTATGTCATGTCATATCTGCTGGATCTCTGGCTTAAATTCCCTTACAATTTCCCCAGGCTGGGGGCTCTAGCGATTCTTCTGGTACCCTGCATGCTGTCAGCCTTACCCTGGAGTCTTTTTTCCTGGTATCTTAACCCGTGTCTGTCGTGCTGCAATTCTGGTATGTTACTCCTTTGAACCTTTCTTACTGTTCACAGATGGTTCTCTGTACTCAGAGGTGACTGTTAGGTTGGTGGGGTAGGTGCTCAGATGGAGAAGGCTTGCAGTCAGAGTTAGTGGGGAGGGGTTAATGACTAACTCCAGCTGTATAGTGTGCTGTGGGATCAAGATAGCGTTTAACAGGTGGTGGCTTTCTTCAACCCTGATTAATAGAGGGGAGGAACTTCACATATTAAGCAGAAGGAACATGGAAGATGCCTATAAAGTTAATTCAAAGAAGATCTAGAATTGAGTTGTGGGAGAGACGATAGTAACTTAACAAAAGATGATCTGAATCTGATGGGAGGGGACAGTTTTTGTAGAGGAAGGTAGCGTTCAGGCATACTGTTGTTTGTGTTGGCATGGTTACGTATAGATCCACAGCAACGTTATGCTAGTGCAGGAGAATTCAGTGGTCAAGACTCAACTGTACAGTTATTGATCAAGACTGTCTCGGTGTCTACCTATGCATCTTTTGACTGAGGTGTGATGGAGCTGACAGCGTCCTGCTCCGCTGGTGGCAGAGAGAGTCAGCACCAATCCCTAAAGACCACCTTCTTCCTTTTCTGCTAAGAGGTGTTAGTGTTGTCAGGGTTGGTACTGCAGTTTCTGATGCTTGCTGCAGCTTTGGGAACTTCCAGCAGTACAGTTCATGGCAAGTGAACAGTACTGTGTGCCGGTGTCGACTGCCGGTAGCACCGCTCTTTCCACAGAGCTCTGGATTTTGGCTGCCACGTGCATTGCTGGCATTTGTTGACATCACGTTCATCAGACTTTGAACCATCAGTAGGGGCACAACAAGCTTTTTTTTGCATTGACTTACTACTTCGTAATCAAGTACAGCCTGCAGGCTGCAGCTGCCTTCTCTTGCTAAGATCTTCTAGTGATTATTGTGCGGTTAGATTGAGATATATATGTTTAATATGTTGTAACTGCAGCCTGCCTGTAGTTGGAACAAATCAGTAATACCTTCAGGTTTTACTAGAGGTTGGCAAATAGCTCTGTGGACCATAAGAGTGAGGCTGAAATTTCTTAGCTGTAGTTGCTGGATATATATCACACTATTTGCTTGGTAGTGTTACCAAGAGAGGGGATATTACCATTACTACCCTGTCAGGATTTCGCCAGGGACCTGCCATCTGTCATCCTACAACAAGGAAGAAAGAAATGCATCTGGTACTATTGTTCATGCCATTCCAAGAAGGTCCTTGAGGCCCTGTTTCCCCTGTGTTTCAGTAGTACTGTCCAGAGGGTCATTTTCTCACCACTTCAGCTGCATTTTTTGACAGTTTACTTGGTGTTACGATATGCCTAGGGTTGAACTTCTAGTCTTGTCTTTTTAAAATGATGCCAGGAAAATTTCACTGATGTTTTCAGAGACTCAGCCCTCTTCCTGGTGGTGGTTGTAAGCAACGATGAGGTATGGTAGCCACAGTGTTGGCAATGTTCCGTGCTATGGGTCCAGTCTTCAGAAAGATCCTTAGGGAAGACCTGAGTACTTCTATTTCAGTGGAACAGTGCTGATCTGTTGAAAGGCTGATGTCTTTCATCTTGGTACGGTTCTGTGCTGTTAAAGCTGTCTCTGTTATTGGTGTAGATCAGGTGGTCTGGTAACACAAGCGAGGTGTGCAGGTCAAGGAAGAGAAGAGATTGTCCTGTTTTCTAATAGAAATATTAAGTTTAACATCCTAATTCGTACATCTGCACTCTGGCTTCTTCAATGGCACGCTGCTTTACAGGTGATCAGTAGTCGCATGTAACTTCATGAGGCTTGTGTTAACTTCAATTAGTTGTGTAGAGATGATAAAAAGCGAAAATGATGGTTGCAACCCCCTGGTAAACCTAAACAGCTGCTTTATCCCATGTGCCGTGCGTTGAGTTCATTGGATCCCGCCGGGCAGTTCAACTGTGCCGCAGGTGTGGTTAAGGCAGAGTTTATGCAGTGGATGGAGAGCTGGTGCTGGTAGCTGCAGCTGGAAAAATCCACTGGAAGAAGTGCTAAAACCTGCTAGTCCTGGTACTTGTGCCCTGCAGAAAGGTAATTTTAAGTTGTGCGCCCCAGTGATCTTCAGCATCAAGGAAGAACTGACTGGAGGTTGGGAGTTCGTTCCCTTGTGTTGGGACTAAAACCTTGAAGATGGAAAAGGGGAACGCATGGAAGCAAGAGACACACATTTTTATTTCTAATGCCATAGCGGTTTAAAACTGATTTAATGATGAAACAATGACAGCTACTAAAAACATCTTTCAAACGCATTTCGTGTTGTACATACCTCATGATCCAAGGAAAGGTCAAGTTTATTCTGATACCTAATTAGCTGCCTGAAGTGTGTGCACAGGGAGAGAGGACTTGGCTTCCACCCAGCAGTACAAGTTGAATTTTGCCTCTTCAGGGGGAATAAGCATGAAGTTCAGGCTCTTTCAAAATGAAACATTAGGGTCTGATCTTAAAGCTTAATAAGCTTCCCTTTCGAAGCGCAGTATATCGGGTTGTACTGCCTAACTTTTAGTTTGGGAATACATTTGCTAATTGGGCTAGCAGCACAAGGCAGCAGAAGTTGCTGCAGACTTCCTACCACCACTTGAAATATGTTGGGCATGCTGCTGTGGGGGAGGTGGGAAGGTGCCGCAGGGATGCACAGTTTCTGCAGGAAGCTTGCGGGGAATACAGAAGCCGATATTTGAACAAGACTGGTTGACTGTCTGGGATGTGAATGCCTGAATTTCCGTTGTAATGAGGAGAGCTCAGGATGCCGTTTCCATGACCTATTTAGAGCATCTGGATGCAGCCATCTATGTGTGTACACCATGGTCAGGTGAGATGTATGCCACAACAGTTTTCTGGATTTTTTTAAAGCCTTGTAACAGCTTTTGCATCTTTAACTGATAGTGAACACACGGAATTAAAATTGGTTTACCTCATTAAAGGCATTGTCTTATTAGGAAAACTCTGGCACTCTGTTTCTGCCAGCAAGGGTAACAAGCAGAGGTAACTGGACTGTGCACTAAAATAACTAAACCAATTATTCTGACAATCCTTTGTTGAGGTTACTGACTAAAAAGGAGACAAAATGGACACCTGGAGTCTGCAACTAAGCTGTTGCAGGGAAACACTGGATTTTTTTTCTCCAGGTACTTGCCTGGACAGCTAATACATTGCAGCAAAGTGCAGGTGAGCACTGAGCACTGCTGCGGGATGGAGCAAGCTTGCTGTTACGTATCAGGGAATAAAGCACACGCTCTCTTCTTGCTCTCCGTACAGAAGATACAACCTAGATAGCATTATTAGGACCCTTGGTTTGTGTTTTGAAGGCTCACTGCTGGCAGACTTTCAGGGCCTGCAAATAGGTTTGTAATTTGGACTGACTTCTTTGAAATCTGAAGAAAATAAAGGAAGCCATCTGACTTCCTTTCTAAATGACTGCCTCTCTGATTTCTTCTGGCTTGCAGAGGAATACCTTTGATAAACCTCAAGAAGCTTGTGCAATGCAGAAGGAAGGGAAGCAAGCATGAGTCTCTCCCTTGAGGCTTGTGTCTTTTCCGATGCAGATTGTCATGTGAACCTCGTACAGCCAGAGTGGTTCTTGCTACAATACCTTTGCTTAGACTGTCAAATTTCCCTGTATCCTAATATAAAAATAGTTCAGGAGAAGGCAGAAAACAGTTGTAGTAATGGAACAGAGTGCTGCAAAGTTGAAAAAGAGCTTGTGTTGTCCTGAAATGCTGATCTGCTGTTTGGTTTGTTATGAAGGTCTCTTCTGTTCTTGAGGTCCTTCACTACTTTACCCAAAGATGTCTCATTGAGGTATTCAGACTTTGCTCTGACAGGATTTTAAGGGCAGATCCTTTAGTTTGTCCTTCAGAAAGCCCAAACAGCATTTTGGGAGAGGAGTGCCACCATTCTTTGTGTTGCAAATCGAGCATGAGTATCACTTGAGCAAGTGCACCGATTGAGTCATAGTCATAGAGTGGTTAGGGTTGGAAGGGACCTGAAAGATCATCTAGTTCCAACCCCCCTGCCATGGGCAGGGACACCTTCCACTAGACCAGGTTGCTCAGAGCCACATCCAGCCTGGCCTTGAAGACATCCAGGGATGGGGCATCCACAGCTTCTCTGGGCAACCTGTTCCAGTGCCTCACTACCCTCTCTGCCAAGAATTTCTTCCTGACATCTAATCTAAACCGCCCTGATTTCAATTTATACCCATTACCCCTTGTCCTATCACTACCGGCTCTTGTAAAAAGTCCTCTCCCAGCACCCTTGTAGGCCCCCTTCAGATACTGGAAAGCTGCAATGAGGTCTCCTCGGAGCCTCCTCTTCTCCAGGCTGAACAAGCCCAGTTCTCACAGCCTTTCGTCATAGGAGAGGTGCTCCAGCCCTCTGAGCATCTTCATGGCCTCCTCTGGACTCGCTCCAAGTGGTCAATATCCTTCTGATATTGAGGGCTCCAAAGCTGGACGCAGCACTCCAGGTGGGGTCTCACCAGAGCAGAGTAGAGCTCTCTATGTCCGTAAAGAGTTTCCTCTGTAAGCATAAGGAAAATTTTATAATCCTGGTGTCATAATATTGGTGTCACAAGGAAGTCACTACAAAATCAATAAAACTACATCTCAAAGTAGATGTTTGTAAGTGATAATTCCTCATGATTAAAAGTCTAATGGTAGTATTAAGTTGTATCTGAGTAAAACACAAACTACTCATTGTATCACTGTCTCCAGAGGTTTAGGAACAGAATTCTTTATTGACCCATTTGTATCATTTCTATAGTCTAATATTGGAGTGATTCACTGAACTGCATAGCAATGGTCAGCAAAATAGCAGCTACAGAGCCATAATTAGTACGTGGGGGAGAAGATCTTAATTAACCATAGAAAGTTGCTAATGATGAAGCCTGAGATGAATGATGAGCTAGCAGTGGGTTCTGAGATCACTTACTATCTTGTGAAAAGGTTTTTGTCTGAGAGTGATGCTGTAACTCGCTTTGCTACCCAGTTAAACCTCCATCTGCTCCAAGAAGTCGTTCTGTCACGCTCTGTGCCCTGAGGACGAAGAGATGATCTGCACTGTGGAAATGCTGGTGTCTCTGTTTTGTGCACCTTGGTACTCTGAATTGAGGAAGGTGAAGACCAAGTTAAATAGAGTGTAACTTTCAGTATGATGACATCATCTCTGAAGTGTAGTAAGTTGAGCGTAGCTGTGTGGGAGATACTGAAAGATGCAAGAAGTCTTACTAATTTAATGCGACTGACAGCATTTCATTATGAAATTTCTTGAACCCTTTTGTGACAAAACCTAAGTAGTTTGTTCTGCACGTAAGACTGAGTAGATCTACATAGGGACTGTTAGGTAAGGTGCTAGGCTTATGGTAGGAGTGGATTAGATGGTGCGGACTGTGAAGTATGTAATAATTCAGCAAAGAACGTAAGCAGAAGTTTTAGTGGAAAAAGATGGGTTAAAGAAACTGCATCTGAAATTCTAACAAAACAGAGAATTGTAACTCTTCAGTAGTTGTTCTTGACCCCGTCAAACTGTTTACTGATGGCTTGTGCAGACAATTTGAAGTATTGAGAAACCCTTCCTGTTGAGATAAACTACGCTGTGCTGCCAGTGGCTGTCATCGTGGAGATGCCACGTTAGAGGGCAGCTGCGGAATCGCGCTTGCACAATGCCTTGCTTGTGGAGCTGTCGTTTCACTTACTCTCTGGGTAGTTGCATCATTTCTATCTCCTGGTTTTGGGGGGAAGTTGGCTGCAGATGAGAATTGCATCTGGGTTTTCCTCTGCCTTTTGCAAGGAGAAGGACGTGGGGAGGGGATGGCAGGCAGGTGGTGATGCACCAAAGAGAGGGCATGGCCTCTTCGGGGCGGCCGGCTGCTCACCGGCCCACCCGTGCTCACTTACTCATCTTCCTGGTAAACTGCCTAGTGTTGTAAAGCTTGAATTTTAAGGCCTGATTAAATACCACAGCTCTTGTCCAAGAAGTAAAAGAATGAGTAAATACTCAGTTTGGCAATTGTTTTGCCTTGGCAATTGCAATGGCATTTGAAACTGATGTGCTGTGACTGCACATGTCAGTGTTTATGGGATGGTCTGCTTTATGTAGCCAGCGGTCTATTGTATGAACAGAAATACAACAGCTTTATTTTTTGAAATGGCTTTCTGTCTGAAAACCTGTTCCTTTTCTGTTTTGACACTGGAAAACTCTTTTCTTTACCGCTCTCACATAATATCGTAAGTAACGAATTGTGTATGCAAATACCCCTTGGGTACTTCAGGACAATATGAGCTGAGCTTTTGGCCACCTGGGTCTTTTATTCTAAATGCTTGTAAGCCCCATTCTTCCCAGCCCTTACTTTCTGTCCTGTTGTTCTGGGGAGAGGGAGAGTGCGTAAACTTGTGGGGCTTTGCTTACAACTCATGCCGTAGAGTATCTGGTGCTTTGAGTGACAAGAGCAAGTACGGCTGGAGGAGGCATCCTATTGCCCTGCCCCTGTGTTGCCCATAGTTGATTCATTTACTTCTTCCTAGTCATTTTAAGCTCTCTGATTCTAAACAGATGGAAAAGGTTAAACCATGATCTTCTCCAGCAGGATTTGGAAAATGCCTTTTCATCTTATATGGTCTCTTATATGCTCTTTCATCTTATCAGGTCTCTGATAATTTAGTGAACTGCTTCCAGCAGACTTACTTCTTCTCATGACACTTCTCCTTTTGGTCTCAACACATGTTTATTTTCTTGAAACTTGAGGACAGTGGTTACACTAGAAGTACCAGCGTGGAGGATGCTACAAGGAAAAGCTTAGCAAACTAAAAAAAAAAATTTGGTGTTTGTAGCAAATGAGGGCATATTAGAGGAAAGCCATTTTTGAGGTATGCACCCTTAAGTAATCAATTAATTAATTCTTTGTGGCTGATGTCAGGCACTCATCCATTCAGGCTGAAGTGTGCTAGCAGCATGTGCACATCTAGGGTGCAGCATCTCCCCGCATCCTCTTCCGTGTGGTGCTCCGAGATGGAGTTGACACATCAATAAACGCAGTTGCATGCAGTTCCTTGGCCCATGCCTCGCGGATGTTATGTTTATGTTGTAATTCTCTCCGAAAATGTTGCCTGATCTTTCTGGGGAAAAAGGAGATAGGAGCTAAATTGTCAACTTATTTTCCTCCCTGTCCATGAGCATAGGTCAATGGCCTGGAATGAAACCTGTGGGACAAAGTTCAAGCCAGGCTGTTGTTTACATGGTCCCATGTGCTTCTTGGACAAGCCAGTGGGGTGTTAATGACTTAGGTTTTAAATTTCTTGTGTCTCCTTTGGAAGCCTTTATTTAATGGGATACTGTTGCGTGCCTTTATCCCGAGGGGGTACGTGGCAGAATCCAAGACTGGAGAGCTTCCCTGTGGCTCATCTAGGAAAGCAGGCATCCTCTTGTGATCACAAACACATCATTACTGGAAGACTTGTTACAAAGCTTGGAGGAACATAGGAGGAGAGTGTTGGAACACTGGTTTTGTCTGGGTTCATTTCTCCTCTTTCACTGTTAGGCGGAAAGCAGTAATTAATACAGCTGGATGCTAAATGCAGCGTTTTCTGTTGGCTCCGACTTCTTTCTAGTATTCAGTTTGCAGGCTGAGCACAGACGAACCATAGCAGTTGTGGCTTTTGGTTAGTTTAGGATCCTTCTTAGGAGGAAAAATGTTGAGTGATGATCTGTGCTTAACTTAGCTCTTCTTATCTTGAAGATACAACATCCAAATATAGGAATAGTCAACTTTGTTTTAAAATGGAGTGCTTAATATGCTGGTGTTGGCAAAGAGTCAGGAAGCGTGAATTCTGCGTAGCAACATCATAAGCTTATAGCTGAAAAAGAAAGGGCTTGAAAGGTCATCCACTCTCTAGGTGGTGTCCAAAATACACAGTTTCAGAAAGTTGCTGGGGTGCATAGTCCGAGTTCTAAGTCTGTCCTTAGGATGATTTCAGATGTGCACGGCTGATTTTTTCCTCCCCTCTCCTTGCTGGAGCAACAACTTAAAGTCCAATCTTCTGTGTAAAATCGTGCACGTATGACACCTTTAGTTGCGCTGTTAGATGCATCAGAAAATGGTCTCTAAGAGCTTGATTTGAGAGAAAGCGACTCTTCAAAGGTTGTGTGATGGTTGGTCTTTTCGAGGGTTTGTCTGGGGTTTTTAGGCAGTGTATCTTGAGCAAACTGACGTGATTGATAGGAGACAGCAAAGGGATGAGCATGGCAGAGCTGTGCAATGATGTTAAAATAAACCAAGCGATGAGTAGATGAAGGTTAAGGCTGTTGGGGAACCCCCAGATGACGATGCCTGCGTTAATGTTTTCTTCCTTCCTCCTGGAGAAGTAAATCCTGGAAGTGCTGCAGTTACAGAAGGAATTGGCTGCACATGTAATTATAAATATTAAGCCCAACTTCCCGTGCATCACTTTAATCTTTTGTTTGACTTTCAACTTTTTAGAATGCCTACAACAAAACGACTTGCTAAGTATGCTGATAATAACAAAAAGTCCGATGTGACTAATGGGTCAGATGTGACTGAACAGGTCAAGAGCCTTGTGTGAGAAAGCAAGAACAGGGGAGGAGCTAGAAGATGACTAGTTTTTAATATCTCCTGAAGGAATTCTTAGGGAAGAACTTTTTCTACAGGAAAGTATAAACATAGTGGGGTCTAAGCCCTGTAAGTGGGCAATCTTTATGCAAAGCAATTCCTGAAAATACTGTACTTTAAACTACTTCATCCACAACATTGGTTGCGTATGATGCCATTGAACAACTTCCCGAGTTCGATGGTCTTGAGTTTAAATTTTAACTTGAGGTCATATTTTGTTTGTGCTTCTTGCCGATGAGAGGAGTATAAAGGAGCATGAAGAATACTGTATCTACTTCATCCACAACATTGGTTGCATATGATGCCATTGAACAACTTCGCCTGAGTTCGATGATCTTGAGTTTAAATTTTGACTTGAGGTCATATTTTGTTTGTGCTTCTTGCCGATGAGAGGAGTATAAAGGAGCATGAAGAATATGCTCATGTGCAAGAGCAGCTAACGCACTTGGCAGTCTTTGTAAGAGTGTATTTGTCCGGTAAACATCATGTGATAGGATCTAGTAGGTTCCCAAATGTAGAAATTGTGTGAAGACTTCAGTAATGCTTTGAAAAGTCTTCAGCTGCAGAGCTTTAAAGGTGGTTTTATGGTCAATGTATGCAATTCACTTTTGCTGTCTTGTAAAATCTTAACACGACTAAATTAGATTTCATTTTTCTAATCTCCTCAGTACAACATTTTGTATTAACTCTGCCGGCTGGTGTATGATCAGATCAGCATAACTGAAACTGGGGAGGTTAAGTTGTCTGCAAAAGTAGCAGTTACATTGCTTTCAAAAAGAAGAAATCCTGTGATGCCCCCTCAATCACTGTGCTTAAAATACAGCATCCACCAGTCTGTTGTGGTGTGGCGTTAAGAGGATTAATAGGAGAGCATATTGATCTCAATTTTCAGATCATCCTTTTGTCACGGGCAAGATGTCCCAGCTCCTAGTCAAGCCAGATTTAGCTAATTTTATCCAAGCTCTTAGTTTTCTGTGCAGTGACTGAAAATTATTTCTACTTCATGACAGAAGTATAACAGTTTGTTAAATTTAGTTTTATGAGGATTGGACACCGCTATTTTTAATTTGTTTTAAACTGGAGGAGGCGCTTAATTTATGTTACGTTAAAGCAAAAGCAGAACACGTGTCGAGTGGCTCATGCACTATTTTTTTTATATGTTCAGGAGACCCAGTTACTAGGAATAGGCACTTAATTTAAAAAGTAGGTCAGTTGTCATGTATAGAACCATACAAAGCTCATACTGACTCTTACGTTAGTGTATCTACTAGTGTGTGTAAAGTGGTATCATCCTGAGGAGTTGTTTCAATACGAATTATGTTTTCCTTGCTTTACAGGAAAATCTTCACTGACGATTCAGTTTGTGGAAGGACAGTTTGTTGATTCATATGATCCAACCATAGAGAACAGTAAGTAAATAACTGACAAGCTGCTCTTCTCTACCTAACTAGCTTTTATTAGAAGACCTTGTGGTTCTACATATTACTTATGTGGGCATTTACATATTAACATTAAAGCTCATTAACTGCTAAGTTTTATTACTCTTTTAAACCAATGCTTACCAGGCTTACAGTATCGCAGTGTGGAAGTCACTGTGTGCATACTTCTCCAGACAGGGAAGCTGTCTTTTAACGGTAAATGAAGGAAAACCTAATCAGTCCGACTAGAATGCATCTCCTTTTTGTATTACATGTATGTTGTTGGAAATCTGCTTCCCCTAACACAGTCAGGGCACTTGGATTAAGTATGTAATTTTTTCAGGAATAAATTATTCCCAAAGAGGGTGGTGAGGCACTGGGACAGGTTGCCCAGAGAAGCTGAGGATGCCACATCCCTGGAAGTGTTCAAGGCCAGGCTGGATGAGGCTTGGAGCAACCTGGTCTAGTGGAAGGTGTCCCTGCCCATGGCAGGGGTGTTGGAAATAGATGGTCTTTAAGGTCCCTTCCAACCCAAACCATTCTACTATTCTATGATTCTATGTCATACCTATATGAAAATGTGCCACTATATACAATTATTCCAAAGTCTCAAACGTCTCATTTGCTCAGTATGTCCAGATGAACACAAAGCCAGCCATACCAGTCAGGCACAAATGACAACGTTAGAAGGTAGCCATGCTGTGGCCATGATAACATGACAGTTGTTTAAATTACTCGTTTCCAACTGCTTGATAACACTTCAGCTTGCTGCAGATCCTGGGTAACTGGCTTCTCAAGTGTCTGTTTCTCACTTAGTAATTTTTTTTTTAATATTAGTGCCTTTGTGAATAGCTAGTGTAGCAGGTAAGTAAAGATACTAATAGTGGTAACACCTCCAAGAGCGACGGGTCACTTCAGTTTCCTGGTATTCGTTACAATCCAACCACCTCTTTCTGAGCTAGCAGTGGTCATAAAGTACTTAAGCAGCTGTGGTGCTAGGCTGAGTGACTTGATCATATTGGTTCACTTTATTCAAATAAGGCAAATGTAGCAAATAAAACTTTGATTTCATGACTGTAACCCTGAAGGTTTGTATTTTAATGACTTCTAAAGTGCCGGCGTAGCACATGTTTTTACTGTTCTGAACTTGTGCAGTAGGTGTTAAGCCTGTGTAAAACATTTGAATGAAGTAATCGGCAGAACAAGGTTTCTTTTGGCTATACATGGTAATAATTACAAATCAGTAGCCATCAGGATAATTTACTCAGAATGATTTTTTTGCTTAGATCTAAAATTGAAATGTTACTTTTTGAAGAAGCTCTAAATTTGCTTTAGCGAGTCAAGCTGGATAATTTGCCCCTTGGCCTGAATGATCTGTTAGGCCTCATACAGATGTCATTACATTTTCCATCATGCCTTCTTTATTTTGTTAGAATTATAAACTAAATTTGCTAACAAAATATTGGGGATTAAGTTTCTGTATTTTAAATCTTAATATCAGTTGGGACGGGTTATTTTTCACTGCCTGTGCTGTATAAATGCAAAATATTTTAAGTAAACTTTCAGTTTTATGCAGGTATATGGGAATGAATGAAACTTGAGAGACATGGGGTCAAGGTCTCTCCAAAATACCCAGTATCTTTTAGGATTTTGACACCTTGGTACAAGGTTGTTTCATCCTTCACAAGCACTTGTCGTTCACAGAAACATCTTGTCTGTAACTGCTGTTAGGAACTCTGTAGTTGTAGGTCTCACACTGGTAGCATTTCTTAACTATAAGAAAACACACTCTGGATGAATTGTGTGCTTATTTGGCCTTTGTAGTTTGCACTGCTTGCTTGATCTGAACTCTAAACGTTGAGCATGACATGAATGCTTTGTTGGGTGGGGGCATCCTGGAAAGTTTTAACTTTTCACTTGATTTCTTTTTGTTTGGAAAACAGGCACATTATTCATTTTCTCAGAGTCTTGTGATCTGTGGCATGGCTGGAAGAATTTGCTTTCTGAAAGGTAGAGAATTGAAGGGCCTTTCTTGCATCAGAACACATTGCTGGGAAAGTAAGGGTTGAAAACATGAAAGATTTGCCCTGATACTCAGAACAGTAGGAAGTCTGTCCCATCCTTCATCCTTGAAAGTCCTGATAGAATGTTTTAAAAATGCTCCTGTGAGGAAAGGAAGAGGTAACACTTTAAAATTTACCACTGAAATCTAAAATGTGTTGAAGGTATGGTGTTTTTGAGAAAGACCTGTGAAACTAGTTGTGATGGCATTGGTGTAAAATCATTCTTTTGATTTAAGTTCTTAATCTTTTCCAGATGCTTTTTCTAAATAGAAATCTTCAATCAGTTCAGTCTTGACATTCCCAGCTGTATGTATCTGAATTCTGTGCAGGGTCATTAGACAGAAAGTATGTAATCAACTCTTGTATTGTTTTCCTAGCTTGGAATTTCAAATCTGGTTGACAGTGTGGTTGAGAAGCCCAAGTTTGTATTCTAGGGGTGGTGTTGGAGAATGTTGCACTTCTCCAGTGCCTTATAGAAGGTTATAAAACCTTCTCAGTTTCCTCTAGTGGTTGTGTCTACTTTAGTGTCACAAAACTTGGAAGTTAAAAAAAATACAGGCTAAGGAATAGTCTGGCCTTAGGTGATTTCTGGTTTGTCTCCAGAAAATTGTTACTGATACTGATACTGTTGGAGTATTCTGCCAGCACTGATGAAAGGATAGAAAGCTGGAGTGCTGCTGGTAGCTTAATAATTTTTGTCTTCAAATAATAAAGCTTGCACAATAAATAGAGTCTAAAGCTAACTTGTATATAGGGCATGGTAGAGTTAGGCTCTTAAAGGACGAAGTTCCATAGCTTATAAACCTTGAACAACAGGAATACGACCTAATAGTCTAGTAGTTTCAATTTTCCAATGTAAAAATCTCTACCTTCTTAGGAAGTGGTAAAGGGAAAATAAGCTGCATCAGATTTCACTGTATTAGTCAACACTGCTTCAGTGCTGCATTTTCCTTTGCTTATATTACATTAGAACCAGAGAAGTTGGCTTATTTCAGTTAAGGATCAAGTTAAATTCAGTTGCTTCTACTAAACTCGCATATCAGAGTAACTTGTGGCGTTTTGTGGCAGCAGCAGAGGTGAGAGTTAATTGCTTAGCAAAATAGAGTTTCCCTTTCGGAGTGCCCCAGCAGGAGCGGCACCATGGTGGTGGCTGTTCTTGGGACAGACACGTCGAGACACTAGTGGAACGCTTACTTGCAGGGGTGAGGGAAGGAGGAGGCAGATCCTCGCAGAGCAGGAGCGTGTGAGGGAAGCTGTGTGGACACCCAGCTGGATGGGGCGCTGAAGACAGATTGGCTCTGATGAGCCAAGACCAGAACAATCTAAAACTCAAAAGGTTTGACTGGAATAAAGACTAGAATCTTAATTTGGAACTCAAAGCAAATAGATCAGAAGCAATTGATGATAAGGATGCACACGGAACTCCCCCCACCCCTGTCTTTGCAGGGGTGTCTTTGGTCATCATGCATTCAGTGACTTTGTGTTGCAGGACAGCTGACTTGACTGCCTGAGTCTCAAAAAGTGTTTTCTCCAGCTCCTGTGAGGCCTGCCTGGCTGCTTTCTGCTTTTCCTTGCAGTTTTGAGAGGCTTTTAGCACCGTGCCGCAGCTCTGCGGGCTTCCGTTAGCTCTTGACAGGCTCAGTAGCTCCCTGGAGGGGAGGAACAGTCTTCCCCCAAGGGTTTCCTACCTTCATCCCGTGGGTTTGAATACAGTTCTGAGCAGAAGTGAACTGAAAAGGGGGAGGGGGCTGGAGGCACCCTGGTAGTTGGGGAGGGGTTACCTATAGTTTAGATGGGTCTGCTAGAAGCACCTTTAAGGCTGAACTTCTTCCCTGCATGTCAGGGCTGCTGCTGGAAGGGTGAGATAAGCGTTTTCCCAGGAGTTGCTGATGAACAGCCTTCACGCGGGGTGGAAATGAGGCTTCTGAGAAAAATTAAAAATAGCTCTGCTGCTTTACACATCTCAGCGTTGTAAAAGACGTCCTGACAGATTAGTGACAGGCACTGCCTTTGGAATGAATGACAAGTAGAAGGGGATGCAGAAGGTAGGAACTGAGGAACCGCTACAAGGTGGTTGTATTTAGCCACCGGCCAGTAGCTCCATGGGAATGATGTTACACCACTCTCGTACCTTTAGCAGCACTGTTGATCTAAAACCTGCATGTGTATGCATGTACTGGTATTTTTTTGTCATAATGGCTTGTTTTCACAGTGGCTGTCATTTGAGTTGCATGTGCAAAGTACCTCGTTCATGCTAGCCTGTTTGAAATATACTTGATCTTAGGGTAATGAGGGCAGCAGCTGATGGAGTTGCTGCCTAAGTGACACTTTGCCGAGCTGGAGCAGAATTCAGGGCTGCGCTCTACATCTAATTTTACCAGAATTTCTCCTGATGGCAAAGCGGCTTTAGTTTCTTCACAGTGCAGCTGTGGACTGCTGCACCCTCAGCTGTACACGTATACCTGGCGGGTGCTGTGCTGTTCTTCACTGCAGCATCGCATTCTCCCAAGTTTCAGCAGTGCATCAGAACCGAGAACTGTAGGGGAAGGTGGGGATTGCAGCTTTCTCCATAGAGCTACACTGGAGTTACGCGTTGCAGACTGTAGGCATGCCCTGTTCTGAGATCTGTGTGCTCTGTGGAGCTAAACCCGTGCTTCAGCTGATGAGCAGCGTTTCTGAGCTGCTCACGTTAGGACTGCAGAGATTGCCCTTGGCATACCAGGAATGTATTGTGGTTGTGTTTGTCTTGCTCACAGGGGCAGCAGTAGGCAATGTGTCCCAGGATGATAGGTGATGGAATTGGAAGTGAAGACTTCCCCTGTGTCAAGGGGACGTGTGGATCACTAATCACATTTAGCACTCTGCAGGTTTTTTCCCAAAATGAAATTCTTACCAGGAGTATTTTTAAAAAGCTTCAGCAAAGAAATGGGAGTCCTTAATTATGACTGTACCAAAGCAGATTTGTGTTGGTACAGTGG
Source organism: Eurypyga helias (assembly GCF_000690775.1). Lineage (NCBI taxonomy): Eukaryota > Metazoa > Chordata > Aves > Eurypygiformes > Eurypygidae > Eurypyga > Eurypyga helias. Next base: position 18,152 of record NW_010259963.1, read on the forward strand.
GCTGTTCCTAGTGCTAAAAGCCTCTGCACTGAACTAACAGTTCTCCTCACCCAGTCTGTGGTGACTCCTCCACTGTTTTCCATTCCCCTGGCTCTGTCACACTGCTTCCAGTACCAGTGATGATGCCTTTGCTGGGTCTATTCTAGGCTTCTAGAATAGTCTGGAAAAACTGCCATCTGTCCCTTTTTAAAGATTAACTTCATGAGGCTCTTGAAGCTACTTGGATTGCAGAGAGCTCTGATGTGTCAGGACACTCGGGGGGACTGGTGCTTCTGATATACCCGCTGATGCAGCGTGTCTCCAGATGAGGCCGTTTTCCCTCTGACTTGGAGTGACAGCGTATATAGCGACGCTGCACGCTAACGTCGGTTCCAACAAACGGCTTCCTCCCTCCCCACCACCGTATTCATCCAAGGCAGAGAGCTGCTCTGCGTGCTGGCTTCATAACCCTGAAATGTCGTAAAAATGTGGTGGAGTGGGGACGGCAGCGTGCAGGCAGCGACGTGAGAGGAGCTCACGCACGTGTGCTGAGGCAGCTTTCTCGGGGGATAGACGGGCTAAGGTGGGAGCTCGCTCCTTGAGGCTCCATTCCAATGGCGCTTGCCAGCGTTGCAGCGGAAATTGTAGGTACGCTTTACACTGTTTATTTAGACATCCTGTGCTGGCTTGGCTTTGCTGTTGAATTGCTCCTTTTTTACAAAAAGGATGCTTTGACTTAGTAGGTGGGTTGAAACAGCCAGTTTGAGATATTTCAGCCCACTTCCTCAAGACAATACTCCCATTGTGGAGACTTGACAGGGCAACGAGCATTGGTGGGGAGGAGGAAAGTTGGCCAGCTTCAGCTTCTGGGGGACCTTGTACAGAACCCAGAAGGCGTAGGCAGGAGACAGCACGGCGGGATCGAGCACATTCAGCTTCACAGCTTCGGGAAGCTGTTGGACAACTTAGAGCATGATGAACTGCTCACTGCAGTGTCAAGCTGTTTCCCTGCTCATCACTGCAATGAAAGGTTAAGCTTCGTAGGACTGTTAGTATTTGGGAAAACCACCTCAACCAGAGGACAGCACAAACTTTACTCAGTATATCAGTACTCTCCAGTAATTGTACTTTGAGTGCAGCACAGGCCAAAGTGAAGCTCTGAAGCCAGGTTTGTGTGCTCTGGTGGGTACATGTCGTGCTCGGTAGTACATTATTCCTACAGGAGCTGTGACACTGTTTGCTTTTGCAGTTGCATAATACAAACACTGAGTAAGATTCCTCAGCACACAGCACGTTGGCATTTCGTGAATCCGAGGGAGAGAAGCAATTCTCATCGCTTTGAGGGACTGTACTTTCTGACTAAGGGACTAGATAGGCAGGTAGCAACATGGTGAGCTTCTGGCGAAATTCTCATTATCTAGGTTTAGTATATGTGTAAATTAGGCTGTGTGTGGTTTAGCCCCCAAGGAATTTATTGTAATCCAGCTCGTTGTCCTCATGGTATTTACGTTTAGGAAATTGATTTTGCTAAACAGCTTGGAAACTGAGGAGAATTTCCTGTAATAGATTCAAATTTAGCTTTGACACTAATTGTACGTAAGTGTCTTGTGTTACCACAGATTACAGTTGCTTGGAAGTGCCTTAGGAGTTGTCCTAGAAAGGTATGTAAAAAGCCTTTCTACCCTTTCCTTTTAAGTAAGGGAGAAACTGCTGCATCCAATGCGAGAATCTTCTGAAATTTGAAATTTAGAAATAAGCTTCTGAGTTCCATTATCTGCAATATGCTGGTTAAGAGCACAGCCCCAGATCTAGCTTTTACTGTTACTTTAAAGCCTATAACTACATTTCTCTTTGTGTAGTGCTTTGGCTGGCGATGGCATAGGTGAGTGACTTCTTATCCCTTCCTTGTGTATAATTCTGACATGTTTATATATTTCTTGTTTGTTCTAGCTTTTACAAAACTGATCACAGTAAATGGCCAAGAATATCACCTTCAGCTGGTTGACACTGCTGGCCAAGTAAGTTATCTTTCTTTGAATCTTTCTTCAGACTTAAGACAACAGGTATTCATACTCCTGTAGAGCTGAGTTGGTAGTGACCGTGCGTTCAGAGGTGAAGGTTAACTTAAATGGTTCTGGCATGTCGTTTAGTCACCGAAGAGCAATGTTTCTGTACTGTTTATTTAAAGGCTTTGTTGTTTTGTTTTGGGTTTTTTTTTTCTGCCCATTGAACTTAGGCCTAAAAAAGTGAAGAAGGAACTGCCTTAACTCTGATGTACCAGAAGTTCCTAGGTAGTCAGCTTGATATTTATGGACTAAACTAGCAGTCTGGCTTTAGATGGAAAATGTTGCTTCAGTAAGCCATGGAGAAGTTCTTCATGACTTTTTCTTGTTTGTGTGCTCCAGCTACACCACTGTGACTTATGCCCATGCAAGAGTCACAGAGAGCAGATGGAAATGCCTATAGGTCGTACTTACGGGCTACTGGTAAATCACGGCGGTTTGATTACATTTTTGAATAAGTGATGATTGACACATGCTTCTGAGCCTTCACGTAGTGACAGGGAACACAGAACCACTAAGGTTGGAAAAGACCTAGAAGATCATCCAGTCCAACCGTCAACACAACGCTACCGTACCCACTAGGCCATGTCCTCAAGCACTATGTCTACACGTTCCTTGAGGAATAGGAGGAGACAATGAACATGTGTCCCATAGCATGGTCAGGAGCTTCATGAAGTACAGGGCTGCCTGCCTGAACTTGCACTGCACGTTCCATGCGCAGGAGTACTCTGTCTTTTGAAAGACTGTATTAGGAGAAAACAGAACAGGGACTGTTAAACCCCTGTATTTTTATCCTATACTTCTTATTGCTTACATATTCTTACCTTCTGTGCGTTCTGATACTACACCTGTGGGTTTTTCTAATCTATGAGTAGTGTTAAACAATGTTAGTGTTGTAAAATGTGCTGCCAGGACTTTAGACTTCAAAGCTGCGGGATACTTGTTCATAGCTGGGAGACTACTCATAAGGGTTGTAACCTTCTAGGGATGATTGATGACTTTCTTTGAAAGAAAGCTCCGTGACTTAAGACTAACCATGTACTTATATGGCGTCAGCTTGTGGTGCTAATCAGCAGCACCATATCCCCTTGTAGTCTGTCTGAAGTGTCTGAAGTGATTGGAAACACAGCAGGGGTGCCATGTGCTGGGACAAGATTGTTTGCTGGGGAATATTCTGCAGAGGAGAGCGAGGTTGAGAGATGGGCAGGCGAAGTGTGAGCAGCAGAGCAAGCTCCTTAGGTTTCACTCTGTGCCAATGTAAGTTTGCTTGCCCTACGTCTGCAGTTGTAGTGTAGTGAGAAAAGTGAAATTCCTCTTTGAGGAAGGAATGGCTGCCTGGGAGGGCCGTGTGACCTCACCAGTAACATACCTCTACTGCTGAGGTTTATTTTCAGGGTTGATTTAATGTTGTACAATAGTGTAAAACCAAAATAACTTCTTTCCCAGCCTGTGGTTATCTTCAGATTTGATTGTTCCTTTGAATGACTTGAGCTTTGAGCTCTGGTTCACAGGGTTAGAGGGGAGAGGTGATGTTGGGTTATGGAAGGTGTGGCTTGAACAGATTTCTTTCTCAAGTCTATCTTGCTTAATGATCCATAGGGAGTCCTCATGTGGATACAGCATGGCAAGGGTTATACTGTGGATTTGTTACATACTTGGAAAGTTACAGATATGTTGTTTTATCAGTTGGCAAAGTTCTTCATTTGACCCATAAGTTCCAGGAAGCATAGCAGCTTTTCTTCCTCCTCCCAACAAGCTAAAAATTAAGTAATGACTTAGAAACAGTTGACGCTATGGCATTACTTTTCTTGGTACCCCTCTTCTGTCGCATGCCTCTCTACCTTTCATGGCTACCTGTGCAGATTTGGTAGCCCAGTTAAGCAGGGGTCTTGGTTACAGGGTCGCCAAAGAGGGGTGCAAAAGGAAATCTTACCTAATGCTGAATTCCAGCTGGGGCAATCCTGAGAAATTCTGAGTGAAGTCAAACAACTACAGAGTTGCACTTTCACCTGTTTTACACACAGACTAGCTCAGATCCCTTCTGTATTGACTTTGGGATTACGCAGCCAACTGAAGTGGCAGTTTGGCATTTCAGTGAAGATGGGCTGCCCGCAGTGTGTAGCAATAAAGGCAAATAAGGGCATCTTTAGTCAAGTGTTATTCTTTCAAACTTTTTTGGCTGAATCTGTGAAGTTGATTTATAAAGGAGTTTTCCTCATTTTCCAATTAAGGAAGCTTGATTCCTTTTGGCTGTCTGGATTTAAGCTGTGTGATAGCACTGCCCCATCTGTTCAGTCACGACAGTAGGCAGAGGGGTTACGTGGGCTATATGCTGTTAAGCTAAAGCTAACGTCTGAAGAAGCATGGGTTTAAAAGTTTGAGAACTCGGATGTTAAGAAGTATGGCTCTTGTCAAAACGTTTCCTGGGACCATCTATTAGAACAATTTTGGTTTTTAACGTGGGATTCGTTGTAGTTGTGTTGCATTTCCTGCAGTATGTCAGCCTGTTTCAATTACCTGTTTGGTCAGTTCCTTTTCTACAGGGGTTGTGGTTGGTTTATTTGGGTGGTTTTGTTTGTTGTTTGTTTTATTAAACACTTGACATACAACGTAAACTTCTACTTGTGGTAAGGCATCCAATAACTATTCCTCGCATCTAGAGTTGATGAGCCTTAGTCGCTTCCTAACAGACCCCTTAGGAAATGTAGATGTGATCAGTGCCACTTGAAATCATGCTCTGCTGGATCCTGTCATCAGCTGTTGGAATTAGGAATCTGAAGTGTATCACTAGCCAGATAAGAGGCGTAATTGCTAATTAGCGGTAGATAGAGTGGATGTTTTGTACTAATATAAACTGATAATTAAGCAGGGTAAGAGGATTGGGGATAGCTTTAGCTGATCCATAGTCTTAGAGGAAATCAACCAAAAAAAAAGCTGGAGATTACATTCGGGGGCATACAGACTGACTCAGCTTTCTCTTAATGTGGTAGATTCCACATCTGGCATTATGATGAAAAAATGTAATTCTGAAAGTACTACCTATACAGATTGGTCCTGCACTTCATGTCTTACACATAGACCAACTGAACTGCCGGTCATCTGCTAGCATTAAGTTCTGAACTGTGGCACTAAGTAATTGTACATGCTGTATTCCTTTTACAGGATGAATACTCCATATTTCCTCAGACGTACTCCATAGACATCAATGGCTACATTCTTGTTTATTCAGTCACGTCAATAAAAAGGTAACAAAGTCTGTTGTGTTCTTCTGGTTCGTTTTAACCAGATATATTCTGGGTTCAGCTCCTGCCTCTGCTATATTTTCTTTACATGTTTTTAATTCATTGAATCTCTCTCCCTTAGAAGTATAATGGACATAAAAATGAGTCAGTTTTCAGAAATTTCCCCTCAGATCCAAATGTCACAGATTTTTTACAGACTAGTATTCAAGGCACCACCTAAGAAACAAGACAGTGCTGAACTCCATTGTTCTGAGGCGTAATTAAAAGTACACAGAATGATTTCAAGAATAAGTACAGTTCGTTGCTCGAGCATCAGATAGAAAGGCAGACTAAGATAGGCACTGAAAGGGCACTGTTCATTTATGTGAAGTACCCAATCAGCTGCTAGATTGGTCCCTCAGCCTTGTAGCTTGTTACAGTACCAAAGATTTCTTTAACTTCATGTCTTGGATTGTTCTGGTCAACCACCAGGAACTTCCATATAAACAGCAATAGATGACTTTCAGCCGTTAGACTCACTCTTGCCATGCTGCAGCAAATATGGTATTTGAAAAATTTCCCAGAGTATCTGTTTCGTTCCTGCTGGTGGTGGCAGTCCATTCTGACACGGGGAAAGGGTCCATCGTAGCTGGAGTCATTTATTTCAAGAAGCATCTCAGCCTTCGTAAGGTTCTGTCATCTTCCGTTGTTTTGTCACTTCCATGTAGTCATCTTGCTTTGTTTGAACACTGGTCATCTTTGAAATCATCCTGATTTTTCTAGCGTTGTACAGCATCTTTGTTATGACAGGCACAGTAATCCCGTTTCTTAACATTTTGGTTTGTTTGAGTAAAATGATTAAGACCTTAGGCCTTTCACTCTCTTCAAGTTGATGCTTCCCTTCTTGCAAGAAAGCTGATCAGTTTTCACAAGTGCTGAAGTGTTCCATGTCTTTTCCTGTGAAGCAGACAAAGCTGATCATCTCAAGTGCTCTTTCGTAGAGTGTCATAAAATACAGGTAGAAAAAACTTGCCTGTTGGCTCTTCTGTGCTTCTCAGAGAAAGGATATGGTCTTGCTATAATTTTCCATTGCTTGCAAGGTCTTTAATGTTGAACAGGTTTTGGCAATCCTTTGTTCCTGGCTTTCATCTTTGGTTCTGAAGTAGTGACGGGCAAGCACATGTGATCTGGAGGAGATGCAGCAGGTGTTGGGCTTTCATGTGTGTCAGGAGACACTAAACTGCCTAACGTTCTTTAATCAGAGCTTCACTGTTGGTGATGAGTAACTTCTATGAAATAGGAGTTCGTATTCTCAGCCTTAAGTAGACCATCCTCCACTTTCAAAGTGAATAGAAAAATGTTCATTGGTAAGTGGTCCTGTGAGGACAAAACTCTGACTAAAATCAGCATAGATCCTTGGAGACTTCCGCAGCTTGCGCTGGTCCCTGGTTGGCAGCCAAAGGACATGCTCTTTTTCAGCTACACCAGTTGTTGCCTCCTGGTGTCTGGAGCTTCACAGCCCAGATAAAGACATGAAAATCTGTTTTCTGTGGTAGCATTCAATCAGTTCAAGTAAAACCAGATTATGCTGAAAATACTAACAGAACAAGGTATATTAAGGCCGTAGATAGACAGTATTTTCATCAGTACTTTAGTTTTGATCTGTTCATTTCAAGTTTTTTTGTTTCTTCCATTAAATTTCCAAGTATCAGTGATCCTGTCTTGTTCAATTCCTTATGTTCTGTATCACGACTATGTTAGGCAATAGGGAAGTTCTTCCACGGTACTCCAGTAGCTTAGTCGACGTGCCCAGGCAATCAAATTACAGACACCATTTGTCTTGACTTCTGTCAAAGTGCGTGTATTGATCTGAGTGTTGATCCAGCAAGGGCGAGAGCTTTGACAGCTGATTTAATAAATACGCCTTTTTAAAATTATCATCTTCCCTCCAGTGGGAAGATTAAGTGGGATTTGAGTAAAAGCTAACACCCTGCGTTGTTCAGACTCCCCGGCTCTCAGCAGCAAGGTTACTGGAAGGCTTTTGCACTACTTCAGCTTAATTAAATTCCAGTTTTGTATCTTGCTAGGTTCATGATTTTGTGTAGCACGTTTACCTGACAGCTAGAAATGTGTTGTGTTCACTCGTTGAGCTGTTTGCTGTAACCTTATTTGCGTGTCACAACGGGAGAGGACCCCGTATGGCCTCCAGCTCTCTCGCTGTTTCACAACTTGATTTGGTGATCGTCTGTTTGGATTGGTCATTATCTGTCTTAAACTCTGCCTCTGCTCCTTATAGCCTTTTTAATTTGGAAAGCTCTCTAGAACATGAAATTGAACTGGTCAAGCCAATTTCATTCTTGGCAGTTCTTAGCAACTTGTTTCTGTCAGAATTGCGTTTGAGCATTAGTAGCGCTTCTCTTTTGGTTTCCACCTTGATCCGTTAACAGAGATCAGCTGTTTATTCTTAGTCTTTTTACTAAAAATGGAGCTTGTGAACTGTACTGGATAACTAGATACACGGAATTGGAAAGGAAGAGCCTGAGTTGGACAAGAACTCTTTGCAGCGTTGTGCACTGGAACCTCAGGTGAGGGCTCGCCGGGGTGCTGTGCCACGGCATGGCTTTTCCTAGCTGTGCTGGCAACAGCGGGCCTGTCAGTGGAAAGGAAACAGTGATTGTGTTGTGTTAGTGATTCAGTTGACCCATGGCTAGTATGCTAGATCTTTCCTGTTGCTTCAGACAGAGAAACAGTTTTGTGGTCTGTAGCAGATTTTTTTTTGGTAGTGTTTTTATTCCTCTTTCAGTTTGCAGTGTCACCTCGTTTTAGATGTAGCAATGCCTCTCAACTTTGTCACAACCAAGCTCCACTCAGCTCTTGTTTTTGAAATAATCAGAAGAATGGAAGCCCAAGACATGTTCTCAAGACCAGAATTTCACTACTACCTTACATTATGTCATCTGTAGTATTGTATTTGAGTTAACTAACAGTGAATTGTGCCAGATTAAATCCCACTTGTTCGCAAAGAAGTCATTTTCTTGATAGGATACGCTAAAACTATTAGCTGAACGTGAAGTATTGTGTCCTACTCAGTCTTGAAAATCAGTGCTGAAGCCAGACAGATTGACCTACTTGACACAAAATCCTTCCTAAAGGTCGTGGCGTTTACTGTTCCAGAAGGGAGAAGTTCCAGTGATTCATATAGCTTGAGTAGTGCTTTTAGGCACCAGCTCTTTGAGGGCTCTGAGTTGGAAGTATGTTGGAGTGCTGCTGAATTTTTAAGAGTTTCGACTCTAACTGAAGAGAGACTTGTGCAAGTCAAGACACTGCCTGTAGCTAACCCCCTGGGAAGTTCTGGTCACTTTTTTGTTGCGTAGCTGTGTGCCTCGTCTGTGACCCTGTGCCTCTCTCTCAAAACAACCGCCAATGGTGCACTTCGTGTACCAGCATTTTTTCCATAATACAGTCAGAGGAGCACAACATCTGCTCTTCGACCCCGTTTATAGCTTGTTCTCAAACGCCCTAAATGTCAAATGCAGTGGATTTTGTTAGTGAGGTTTTTGGCTTCCTGGCATTTCGCAGTACTGCTTCATATCTCCCATCGTGCAAACTTCATGGACGTGGTAGGTGAACAGATGACAAATATTTGAATAATCACTGTTTCAGTACCATCTTGCAGATCAATTTACTCACTTAGGAAATTAGAATTTAGTCTTCTTTTGACTTTCACATGAATAAAACTAAAGAATTCTATATGAAATAAGTGTTCTTAAGGTAATGTGTTCTTTCATGGTGAAGTGTGCTTAACTAAATCCTTTTTCTTCGAAACTGCTTTAATTTGACATGCTCATCCAGGGTTGGACTTGGCAGTTAAATATCTTACTGCAGATACAAACCAGAGGGGAGGTGGGAGGGGCTCCTAGTGATCCTGTGTTAGGTGCATCAGTCCTGGGGGATGTTATTTATTTCTGCAAGTATCATAACTGGGGAGGCTGTAACGACAGGCACGGTCTAGGCTTGGCTGCTTCTGGGACCGTTTTGTCCGTTGTACACGAATCGGTAGCACTTGAGCATCTTTGTAGTTCTGCCGCTCTACATAGAGTAAGTTTTAAACACGGCAACCTACTATGCATTTAATTGCTTGTGTATTGGGAATTAAGGATAAACATCGGAGTGCATGTGTGACTTCATCCCTTTATTTTGCAGTTTTGAAGTGATAAAAGTTATCCATGGCAAGTTATTGGATATGGTGGGAAAAGTCCAGTAAGTAGTGACACTTTCATCTCATTTCACTGCAGGCATGTTCCTTGTACTTTGTTCAGTATACTATAACTGTTCTGAAGTTCTGAACTTTCTTTCACAGAATACCCATTATGCTGGTTGGAAATAAAAAAGACCTGCATATGGAACGGTATGTGACCTCCAGTATGTGTGAAATAGAAGGCAGCAGCCGGC
>NW_010259963.1:27897-28853 GCF_000690775.1 Eurypyga helias
GCTGCGACGCGCTGGTTTTGTTCTTGGCTTTCTGGAACTAAAACGAAATTGTAGGTTAAAATAAGCTACTGGCAAAGGAATTGTGTCCAGAATGTGAACTGGGAGCCATGAACTTTCATTGTAATGTTGACTTTTGCTATCAGGTTCCAGGAAAGGTCATTTAACACTTTGGGTTTTTTCAAAACGAGTAACAGAAGTATATTTTTCACAACTGTAAAATACCAGATGGTATTACAGATTATTAAAACAAAGCAGTACTTTGGGACAACAGCCCTTCTGGGTCACACAGCAGTTTTACCTGCAGTGTAAGTTTTGCCCAGTAGCATATTTGACAGCAGCCAAAAGCAAATGCTCCGGATCAGACTTCACAAGATATTTGTGCGTTTATGTGCTTCAGTACTCTGAGGGTTTTCCTGAAGTATCAAATTCCAATTCTTTTGCAAGTTATAAACATACTTTTTCTCTTTGGTCAGGGTGATCAGCTATGAAGAAGGGAAAGCTTTAGCAGAATCCTGGAATGCAGCTTTCTTGGAATCTTCTGCTAAAGAAAATCAGGTAAGGGATTTAAGATCCGCCTTATTTGGATAGCGTTGTAACAGAAAGAGTCATGGCTTCACTTAATAAAGGAAGCGACAATATTTGCATGTACTTTGCAGATACTTTGTGTAGAGGGTTGGAAACCCAAGCGCCTGTCTGCATTCAGGTGTATGCACACAGGTTTTTCCATGTGAGTCTGAAAGGAAGTTCAGCTTCACTGAACCTACAACAGCTAGTGACGACCTAAAACTCGAATCCGTGTGGTGGGTGGAGCAGGGTCCGTGATCAGCTGCAGTTACCTTAAACAGGAGGTCACGTGGTTGCAGAGAAGTGAGTTGGTACAAGGGGACAAACCTTGTGTTTTAAGGTGGTAGGCAAGGCGTGGTCTCTAATGTGGGTATTCGTTGTTTTGTGGGTCT
>NW_010259964.1:0-496 GCF_000690775.1 Eurypyga helias
GTCTGCGCAGCCACCGCCACTCACCCGCCGTGGCCGGCGGAGGAGCTGGGCAGCCACGGGGCGGGCGCCCTGCCTGGGAGGTGGAAGCACTCCCCATCTCGCAGCAATCACAGCCTCTCTTTTGTCACAAACCCAAAGGAAAGCTACGCTCACCGCAATGTTCTAAGCCCATACAACTATTTTAAAAGTCTATCTTCAATGCTGAGGCTAAAAAAATTAATGAATTGTTTCATTTTCACATTCTGTAGAAGAAAAATGTTCACAACGCATCTCCTGCCTAAAGAAAGGGGAGCTATATATACACATATATCTCTCAACATCCGTTTTAAACACAAGAACCTGCACTGCAAGCCAAGCGTGCAGTTAGACCGCAACCCAACCTCGCGGCTGACTCAAGAGTGAAAACTTTTTTCCCAACCATTTACGGTTTCATTTACCCAATTTATCCAAAAGCAGACTTCAAACCCTTAGCAGAACAAAATACTCATTTCTGATT
>NW_010259964.1:574-1718 GCF_000690775.1 Eurypyga helias
CTGCACAGTGCACACTCAGTGATGTAGAGTCCTGCAGCTATTTATTAATTTGCACTGAGAAAAAAGGGATTCACAAAAAAATGCTGGAACAACGTACATCCTGCGCTGAGTGCAAACTACTGAAGAGCTGCTGATGGAGCACAGACCCACATTCAAGTACCAACATTTAACATGCAGCGTGACTCTTCCCTACAGACCTGGCGATCTCCACCTTCCGGCTCCTCCGTCATTTCCCAACATCTCTTACATTCACCTATTTGCCAGAAGGTTTTACGACCGCTCTAGCCCTCTGAAGGCCTTCGTCTCCAGCGCGGTTCTGACTTCTCTTGGCTGCTTCTATTTCCACTTACACCAACATTCAAGCAGTAGCAGTTTTTCCTAGGCAGCAGCAGGGGAAATCCATGAATAGCGGGAGCGACGGCAAAGTCCCGTGAAATATAGCGCAAAGCTTCAACGCTTCATCCAAGCTACAGTACAGGGAACCTACTTGGTAACTTCCAGCTCCTATGAAACTACCTTCTGTAACCACTGAAAAGTGTTAATTTAAATAACATTTCAGAATTGGTTTTAAGTGAGAATTTGTATATTGAATGTCTCCCCGTCACAAATGCTAACAGCAAGAATTCCCTCTCCTGCACAAAGCTTCTGCCCTTTGGAACTGCTACCACAGTAGGGTACTAAGTGAGCATCAAAACCTTGATTTTTAGTACTACAAGTAAATGATACATGAGAGAATAATCTCCAAATTAAAGCCATTTTAATATGTGCTCCATCACAAAGTTGACGCCTTTTCACGCTGTCACGTAACCCTGATTAACATATGATTCCCAGAGATATTTTGCAAATACAATGCACATCCGAAACGTATCTGAACACATGCTGAAGATTAAAATATCACCCATAACTCTTCAAACACTATTCACATATCAGTGAGAAAACAGAAACTGAGACTCCTCCCCAGAGTCCGAACAGGTGTAACAAACCCGGCAACATAAATAACTGCCTGACAAACACCCGCTCGCAAAGCCAAAACGCTAACCACAAAGAACAGAGCTAGAGGGAGATTTTTAATGGCACAAAGGGCAGCTAGGCACTGTGTGAGCTGAGAACGTAACTGTCATTATGACTTTAAAAATCCCCCCCC
>NW_010259964.1:1749-21488 GCF_000690775.1 Eurypyga helias
CCCCGTAAGTCCTGGGTTGCAGCTAGGGCAGAGCAGGCGTCTTGCCAGGCTTTCACCAACAACGGGAAGAGCAAACCCAGCGTGATGTCCTGACAGCGGGAAGAGACAGAAGTTGATACCGTCCCTCTGCCAAAAGGACGCTGTCAAACTTCGAGGGGTAAGCGAAATCCCCGCTGAGAGTTCCCATCAGCCCTATGCAACTCGGCTGCTGGATGAACGGTCACCAGCTGGTTAAACAGGGAGTTTCTGCATTTGGGAGCGCATCCTTCGGTGTAACTTCTGCTGTGCTAACGGCACCTCTGGGGTTAAACAAGCTTTAACTAACACCTGCAAGGACCTGCCTTTATGCGGAGCTGTGCCCATCACCATCTTTTCGTTTTCAGGTAAAGCCAAAATAACCGTTGGGTACGTATCGACGGTGTGTGACACCAGCGGGAACGTCAGCGTCCTCTCCCTCGGGTTTACACAGGCAAAAGAGCACAGCAGCAAATAACCCGGTCCTCCGCTCAACAACGGCCTCGTTACATGCATTTGCAACGTACATAATGCCACGACATCAATACCTTCTCATCTTTTAAATAATTAGGTAAAAAAAGGCCCCCAGTACAACCGTTTCTTATATAGCCACGTTCTCTCTATATACATCCAAAGTTTAAAGATACAAATAAAACATTATACAGGATTTATAAATGTTTAAAAACTTGAGGCTTCGGAATCACGGTTTCCCAAAACGACTCAGGAAAATCCACCGACTGACAAGGTAGCAGAGAAACTCGGGGAAAAAAGGAGACAGACACGAGTTTGCTGCCGGTAACTTTTTACTAAGCTCGCCAGTCATCACGGTGACGTCATCGGAAGTCACGGTTTAAGCTGCAAATGAGGAACGGTGGGTCTGTGTGTGGATCTCAAGTGTTGAGACAGGCAATTCAAGTATTTCCTATTTGATCCAAGCTCGCTGTAGCGGAGTGGTGCGGGAAGAGAACTATTTGACGGTTTTTCCGTACATCCGGTCAATGTCCGTTTGATAGTAGGCGGTCAGCTCCTTGCGCTTCAGTTTGAACGCGTCCGTCACCAGACCAGTCTCAGGGGTCCAAGGCTCGGGGCTCAAACGGATTTTGACTGGTATTTCAAACTTCTCCAGATTAGCTGGAAAAAGAAAACATTTTTAATACAAAGCGTAATCATTTCTCTAGAGTCAAGCACAAGGGGGAACCCTATTTTCATCCAGAAAAGCATTTGGCATGAATGAAGAGCTCCTCAACCCCCCATGGTTAGCTCTGAAAATCCTGGTGTGTTCGTTAAGTGGTTGCGACAGGATCCACCAGTGATTTTTCTTCAGCTACCCAAAAACCTGGGGCTTATTTCAGTGTTTCGGTGGGATCTGAGCTACCCCCTAACTTCTTAAAAGCCTCGGCGTGTGGCAATGACATCCCTAGAACACTCACTGTTGTATCACTGTTATGATACTCACCTTCTGGAGATAAGCCATAAAAATCAGTACTGCTGATGTTTCAAAAACACAGAAAGGGTGTGTGTTTTTTCCTCGTATCTTTTTCTAGGAAATTATTATTCCCCTTACTGAAACAGGAGTGCTTCATGTTACAGTGTTAGCACAAAACACTCCCATTTGCCAAAGGTTCTGCTACGGTTTCAGACATAAGAAAAATACTAAAATAACTCTAAGAAAAGTAATTAACACATGGGCAGTATTAAAAAAAAAATAATTTCTTTTCAGGTTAAATTAAAAAAATCCACAAACGCATAATCATCCTGTGCAACTTGATGCTTTTAGATTTTCCTGCACCTTTTACTTCCCTTGGCATTAAATCGCTGGACTGGGCTGCCTGGGGTAAAAAAAAAAAAAGTGATCTGGGGTAGAAAAGATGAGGGCAAATTGCAGAGGTGCAGATGACACTGAGCAATGGCAAAAGAGCCTGCAGAAAACACTCGCTGCAGAAAAGTGTAAAAGAGAATGCGTACGCAAAACCAATTTCACATCCACAACGGCCACGTAAGAAACGTCCTGTGGTCGTAACCGACAGCTTTAGGAGAAAAGCTCAGCGCTCAGTAATGGCCAAACGCAAAAACAAAGCAGAAATTATTAGGAACAAACACACACAGTATCACTGTGCCACTTTATCAATCCGGCACCAGGAGAGCTAAACAGACTAGGAGCGATTAGCATGAGAAAGATACAGCTGAGGGGAAGTAGAATAGACACGAAAACATCACAACTGCCACTGTGACTGTCCACTGCCTCTTCTCATAAAGAGCTCGGCAGAACCAAACGGAACTAGCAGATGGCAGGGGTAGAACAAACGAGAGGCCTTTCTCCAGAGGAACACGGCTGAGCTGAGCGGCTCCATGGCAAGACAGCATGGATACCAACACAGAGTATTTCTGTGACTCTGAGACGTGACTAGAAGAGCTCATGGAAGAAAATTACTCACTAAGAGATCCTTTTGTTTAGAAAATCCCTCGGATACAAGTCACTGGCAGCTAGGGGAGCCCCTCTCACCGTGGGCTTATTGCAATCACCTATTCATAGATATGCATGCGAGACTGACACCCAACGTGGATATACCACGGATCTACAGATGACCCACATTTCTTTGGGCCAGCAGCTGAATGCCAAGAAGGTACTACAGGCCATGCGTGTCTCTGCTGCTCTTTAAGATACCTGCTTGGAACTAAACCGAGCTTGGTACCTTTCCCCTGTTCTTGTAGTCTTTCTTCAACTATTGGCCATGGCCACAAAAAAAGTGACAAGACTAAAAAGGACTAAAAAAGTCCAAAAGGACTGACCCAACTCATGCTTTCTTGTTGGGGTCTTTTCATATGAAAATTTCACTTTTTAACATGTTCAGTGAATACATAATGAAATATATACACAAAAGTAAATATTTTTAGGGCAAGCACTTCTCTGTTTCACAGACATTACTGTCCACAAGACTAAAACAGTCTTCTACCCAGCTACTCACCTGCCACAGCAGCCTCAGCTAGCACCTTCAGTACTTCTTTTTCCATCTCAGGGCTGTTACAGATCTCTTCCCAGGTTCCTTTAAATCCTTTCTTTCGAGCTAGTTCTGCAAGCTCCTTTTGATTTGGCACAACAAATCCAACGACATAAGAATGGAAACTGAGAAGCAGAACGTACTTTAGTATGAGTTCTGTAAAGTTCACACGTCTTCAAAAATAACATTTCAAGTTGGGGGGGGGTTTGTACTTCACACAGAGATATTGCTCTTAACAGTTGGCTTTTGTTCACCTGATCATCTTTCTGAAACAGTACACAAATTGCCTTTGCCTGCTTATTTATAAGTAGAAAGAGAAGCTACTTACCTTACAGCAACTGGACTGCTTCAAGGTGTGCTGTCCATATGCATATTCCACTGTGCCTCACGCTCAAAGCTTTGGGGAAGCAGTACCCATACGATGTCAATGCGCCCTGCCTCTCCTCATGTTTTGCATCCCGGTATGAAGAGTGGTGTGCGGCTTCCCTACCTCAGTTTCCTCTCAACTGCAGAATCCAGTTACTGTAGAGGAGTAGAGGACCGCAGTGAAGAGGGGTTGGAGAGCAGGGAGTGGAATGAGCATATGCACAACACATCTTAAAGAACGCCTGCTTCTGTAAGGGAAGTGACTTCTCTTTCTCTTTCCAAGTGATTGTCCATACGCTCACTCTACTGTTGGCACTCTTGCTCCTGACATGCCAAGAACACATGAAGCTGTGATCAGAAAGTCTTTGGAAAACACTGAATTGCAACTCACCCTGAAACAAGCATTCAGGAATTTTCCTGTGGTGCCAAGTTTAGGGAAAACGTGAACAAAACCTCAGGTAGTGACTCTACGCATCCTAACAAAGCGGGTTGCAGCATCAGAGAGCTGAGAGCGACCTCAGACCATCTAATCCATTCACCCGCCTAGAAGCGAGGTCAGCTACGTTAAGAGAGGTTTGTTTAACCTGTTCTTAAACATCAGGCAAAGCCTAATGCCAATGCCTCATTACTCTTAACACTGGGAAGCTGTTCCTGATGGCTATTCCTGACACTTCCTCTGCGGTTTACATCAGTTGTATTCTCATACAGCTGAGAGTCAGGTTTTCCTCTCCTTTCCACAGAAGCCACTCATTCACAGACTGTTACTGGTTTTTTCCCTTTATACCTTTCTAGTCTTCTTTAAGTTTCTTTAGGAACTTCAGCAATGCCCTCTTCTCAAGTCACACATCACAGACATTCCCATTTTTCTCCATGACTCTTTTCAAGAGGTCCACCTTTTCTGAATGTTGCATGTGGAACTCAGACCCTTTAAGGCTTGGCAGAGCAAGAATGATCACTGTGCATTTTGTAGGCTATACATCTGGTTATGCTGTTTATTTACCTTCCTATAGCACCACGGCACTTGTTGACTCATGTCAGCTCCTACAGAACTGCTACCAGCTTGTGGCTCCTCATCCTGTATTTCTGTAGTTTATTTAGGTGTTAAGTATAATTTACATTTCCCCTCTTTAAGTTTACTGTTTTCAAGCAAATCTCCATCTAGTCCAAGTTTCCTGTGAATTCTAACCCTGTCCTCCACTGCACCTTCAGTCCTGTCCCACCTTACACACCTACAGATTTATTAAATCTTTTCAACTCCCTTTCACCAGACAGATCATTAATACAAAACACAGGACCGCAACCCTGGTAGAGAGTTTACTGTAGCTTATCCTTTGAGGTCTCCAAGATAATTTTAAAACACTAACTCTAAATAGCCTTTTGGCTACTGCACATTGCAATGACCTCCTTTGTTACTGGTATCACAATGGGCACCCGACAGCAGCTGTGAAGACTGCATGAAAGGCCAAACACTGGCATCATCTGCCGGCAAGCTTTGCCTGCTGGCTGACTCACAACCTTTCCCACTGTTCCCTTATTAAGAATGGACTTACAGAAAGACTTCAGATTAGCCTCAGTTCACTCACTGCCTGCACCTCTCCGATTCTTCCTCCCCCCACACTCGTGCTATACTCTGTACCAAACCCCTCTAACTTCGTCTCGGGTTTACTCTGCAAGGTGTATTATGTATGAAGGCACCCAGAACAAAACTACTCCGGCACTTTCATCCCTGGTTCCTGCTGTCTTTTGACATGCTTAAGCTCATGCCCAGCAGTATCACCAGTGTCTCCAGGCATAAACAGCACACAGAAGTTGGTTTGGTACACCTCAAACTCTCAGTTCATCTAAAATTCAGCCTCTTGAGTGGCAGCATACTTCCTTTGGACAAACACATTCACCCAACTATGCTTTTTTTTCCTGGGAAGAGAAGAGGAACACAGCTCCTGGAACATGTAGCTTTTCATTCTGTACCACTATTTACACTGTTCACTTGTTGCAGTTAAAATGCTAAAGCAGTCTGTCTTGAGAAGTATCTTAAAACACTACATCCTCTCTCTGGAGTAGCTGCTTTCCCCTCCACTACTGTTCCTTCTGCAGATCTCTTGAATTTCCTAACTTTTCCAGTCTTGGAAGTCCTAACAGCAGGACAGAAGAAATTTTGAGAATTTGGTCTGCAGGAACCCCTTAGTCATCTCCTCCATGGGAAAAGAATTTGCCAAAACATTTCTCCTATACCAGGCATCCTCATTCACTTGCTGAGCTCGAGATCAGACCTATGGGAACAGGTATCAACATGTAGTGCCACTGTAGATGCCACCGTATCTATTCTGTGAAGTCTGGTCCTTACCAGTTCTTCTTGACCTTCCTCCCGAGAACTCCCTTGGGTTTTTTGCCATGCTTGCTCATTCCTCACGTAACTACTCATTTTCCTTACGTGATGCTTGCGACCTATTTGGATGGGTGAAGAGCTGATAGAGCAGCAGGGGTCTCCTCTGAAGGAGCACTAGTCATGGTTCCTTCCGGCAAACATTTTAGTCCTTATCTCACTCAGCATTTTGTCTCAAGTAGTCAGTGAGTATAGCTTTGGAAGCAGTGACACTGTGCAAAAGCTTTTGATTCCCTGCCACCGTGTTCAGAGGAAGGAGCTTTGCACCCCCAAGATCTAAGGTCAAATCACAGATTTAAGCACTTAAAGTCTGCCCTCCTTGTCCTTTTGCATGTGGGAGGTAAAACACCTACGAATGAAGGACTCTTCTTGCACCACCATCACCCAAGCCAAGTAAGGGGAGACAGGATACAAGAGAAGTCATGGGCACTGCTCACAAAGCCCCTGAGCCCACGCTGCAGAGGTGAGCATATACCCACAAGGCAATGTTCGTATGGACAATCATTCAGAGTCTGTGTTACATGGCTCCTTATGCCAAACCACACACACACAGAAGTACTAAGAAGAAATACAGCAGCTTCAGAAAAAACACCCGTAATGTACCTGGATGTTGTTTGTAAGTTACCTTTAAATGTAAGGAACAGACAAGATACAGGCTATCAGAGTCAAGTGCCTCTAACAAGTGTATTTTAGTCTCCAACGTTTTGTCAGCCTGGCAAAAGTAACACAAAGTTGACAGTACAATTCCAACAGTGAACTTCAATCGTAGAAGAGCAGAAAACACCCTTGTAGGAGGCTTTTTCTCCACAGACTACAGAAGGTGCTCAGGCAGTCAAAGCAAGCAGACCCAGGACACACCCAAGGGGTCAAAACCACAAGTCAAGTCTAATGCAATGGAAGTTTTCTCTCAGCAGTGCCATGCCCAATGCATGTTAGCCTATCGATGCAACACGGTCGAAACTTGAAGGTACAGGATGACTACCACTAGTTAACACAAAGAAATACCACAGAGAACCAGGTGAACAAACCAAAAGTTAATTTTCTCTTTATTACCACTGAGCAATTCTCTGGTATGCCCATCCTGGCCTCCTTCAATCAAAGTTATCAAATGGGGCTTTTTTGGCCATACTGGAAATCAGAGTATTTCTGATGGTTCAGAAGCTCCAAAATGACTTTCCAAACATCCAAGTGACAACAGGAAGCAAAGACCACCAGAAGTGTATTTATACATGTAAGTCTCTCTTATGCGCAAGTAGGAAATTCTAGAAAAACAGAGACTGAAGACATGTTTGAGCCCCGACATGCCTAATTCAACAGCACATGGAGAAAGTACACAGAAAGGACATTTGATCATTGTTTCTTAATCGTGTGTTTGCACAATATTTAGAGTGTCTTCTCTCAAGCTTCAAGGCTGCTGGTGGTGTACTGCAGGGGTTAAAAAAACCCTATTTTTAATGTGCAAACCAGCTTCTGGGCTGCCCCACGCCCCGCTTCCTCTGAAGAGCACATCACAGCTAAATACAGCCAGGAACAAGGCGTCCTAGGGCTTCTATAGGTAATCAGCTCTAAAGTGCTTGAGTAACGCCTGTTATGAATGCAGTCAGAGCTTAGCTGCTTTTCACACTGGGGAAAAGGGAATGAAAGATTCATCCCTGGCATTTTCCAACAAGTTATGAAAAATATGTGAAAGTAAAAATAAAAACATACATTTCAGATGTTTTTGTTTTGATAAAGTTACTCCATTATATTATAAGCAAAATCCTTTTTCAACTGGTTTAAAATCCCATGAAGTGAGTGGCAAAAATTTTTGTTTATGGCTTCAATAGAACAAAGAATACAGCAACAACAAAGCATCAGCTGCCTCTTACCTGCTTGCATACACACAAATATTATCTACCAGTGGAAGATTCTTTAGAGCTGCTTCTACTTTGCCAAGAGAAACATATTCTCCTGCCTGGAGTTTTACAAGATCTTTTTTACGATCTATTGAGGAAAAAAGGAATTAAACGTTAATTACGGAACACAGAAACTTTAGGCACTGGTTTTATACTTTTCTGAAATGTATGTATAAATGCCAACAGGTAAGCTGACTCATGTTTGGTGAATGTAACAGAAACATTTAATATCAGGCTTCCAGGCTTTGTATTTTATCCATCTGCCCCTCACTTAACATTTCAATTCCATGCGTTTTCTGCCTTCAGAACAGCATCCCCTGTGTGACTGCACTGGCATGTGAATGGAAGACAACTAGGATTATGCAAAAGCCAGGGCTTGGCTAGAAGCATGCATTTTGTGCTGTCTGGTCCAGACCCTTAACACAAGAAATGCAGCATTTGGTGACATTTTGTTATCTATTGCCAGCCTAAATCCATATTTAAAGAGCAACTGTCCATCTGTTACTTGAAACACAACAACAGGAACTGAAAATCAAGCCCAGATTACTTGACCACTAGGACGTAGCCCAAAGGTGACCACAGGGCCGCTCCCACCTAGCTGTGACGGCAGCCAGCAGCACCCTGCCTTTGCCATACACCTTCACGCTGCTGCGTGTCACCAGGCAGGGCAGTTTGTAGCCGTCTGACCACTGCCTAGCAGCTGCAATAGGACCTAGGACTCATAATAAATCATATGAGCTACGCTTCCAGGATTAAAGCGCATCCTGAATCACCCACTGATTTCAAGGCAGACACCAGGTCATTTATAGGGCACCTATTTTTGTGCTTACAGGTGTCAAATTATGAAGCTTGCATATAACACTTTTTCCTTAGTATGTTTTTCCCCTCAGTTACTTTATAATAAAAATACCCCTTTATCGTAAAGAAAGGCAAGATTAAAAAAAATTTAAATAAGCCTCAAAAGGCTTATTTAATTCCTGAGCACTCAGAAAATTGTAAACTCTAAGGCAGCTTATCTAGCTCAATTAGCCTACATTTAACTCTCTAATTACTACCCAGTCTCACTAACAGAGTGGAGTCAATGTTAGGACTGTTCACCCGAATTTATTAACTCACCAATGATCTTGAGACATCCGTCTTGGTGAAACTCTCCGATGTCTCCAGTGTGGAGCCACCTCTGCCCGTTCTCATCAATGCAGAAATCTTTTTGGGTTTGTACTTCGTTTTTGTAGTAGCCCACAGTCACATTTTGCCCTCCAATAAGAATCTCACCTCTAGGATATGGTTTATCAGTGTTGTAATATCCACCTAAAAGTACGGGGTTTATTGAGTTAACAAGAATTACAACATATTCCAAAGCAATAATTCCTATTATTTTTACTACTTAAATATAGAACTAAACACCTCAGTAAGTCCCTAACCAAAGTAAACTGCTTGTTCAGAAGAGAAGAGGTGGTTCTAATCTTTCCAGCATATAAACAGCTATTTGAGGTGTGTTTACAAACAGTGAAAACCACAGACAAGCAGAGCACAAATGGCACCTCTATGCAATCTTTCTGCCAGGACTAGCGGGCTCTATTGGCTTCATACAGGCTCAAATCAGAAAAAGATAAATTTTGCCTTAAATTTTAGGAAAGAAAAAAAAGAAAAGGTTTCACATTAGCCCAAACCACCCACGAGTGTTAGATATTTCCACTCCAGAATACATAAAAGCCTACAGTGAAAGGAAATCACCTAATTACATTTCCAACTTCTTGAAATATGTTTTATACAGCATCCATTAAGCTTCCATTCCTTATGGCCTTTTTTTTAATGATCTTAAGAATAACATTATGAAGACCACTTTAAAATGGCAACAGAAGGTATCACGCGTGCCCTTCAGCTGACCTCTCGTTAATCCAGCACCTCTAGGACACAGCACACAAGACCTGCAGCCTGTCTTGCAGAACGCTGACCCAAATCACCAAGAGCTGTGCACATTTACACAACATGCATATACAATTATAGTGGCTGGAATAAAAGGAGTAGTGTAGCCAAACAGAGCCGTAATACAACCTAGTCTAAACCACACTGCACTGATAACAAGTATTTAGACAGAAGCTAAGTTTGAAAACCACTGAGAAATTCATTTTACCTTTTTTCTCCCCCACGATCAAACTTTTACAGGCAAAAGGAGCAATTAAAATTTAAAAAGCAAAGAAATAGTCTAACTAATACTACTATGCAAATCCAATAGAAAAATAGCTATATGAAGTTCTTATAAACACACCGTAATTTAGTCACATACAGAAATTCTCACCTTCCTCCCAGTTCATTAACTTGATTTCACTACAGACCAAAGGTGCTCCCACTCTCCCTGTAGTGTAGTCCCAAACTACAATTTAAAGAAAAGAGCATTTTTAGAAAAGAAAAAAAAAGAAAAGCCTTTATTGTCATGTGCGTCATGCCGTGAAAACTAACTATTTATTCCTGAACTTCTGAATCCACAGAACAGAACTCCCAAGAACATCAATGGATCTGTCAAGGTAAGGCAGATAAAATCCTTGCCCCGAAAAGGGAATAGATGGCTGTATTTACAGACACCTCCAGTCATGCCTAGAGACTACACTGTTTGGATTACAGCTCTGCCTTTCCCCCCCCTGCCCTCAAGCTACTGAAGAAGCCATTTTCAAGAGACCTTTTGGAATAGGAAACACATCACAGCAGCCTGTGGATCATCAAGGATCATCATACACCTTCCAGAATCCAGCATAACCTAGCTAGGAGCCTTAGATCCTCCTGGCATGATTCCAAGGCAAATCACACCACTGCCAAAACGCAACAGCTCCGTTTCTGCCACCACTGACTATGAGTGAAATTTTAGGACTAAAAGGCAACTGAAATCATGAAGTTCTGTTCTATGAACTTAAAATCTGGTGCAGGGTTTTGCATTCCATTTTTTATTTTCCTAACATCTCAGACTCATCAAAATGAGAAATAATTTATTCAGTTCAACCGATAAGTGCAATAATTCCAAGATCCCACCACACTATTACAGGTTTCTCTATCACAAATGAGAGGATTCATTTTCCATGTAGGTCACAGCTTTAGCACAATGTGTCAAAATTAGCACTCCTACTGTCTCATACGCTTATGATTACGAGTAATTCCCAGGATTCCCCCCATTACACTCGGTGGCACGCACCAACTGACTAGACCGTCAGAAGATGACACACGCAGAGCGCTCAGCACGGACCCCAGCACGCGGTGGGATGCACCGACACCAACCTTCCGTGATTGTTCCAGCTCCTGCTGATTCAGTTAGTCCATAGCCCTGTCCCACCGGGCAACAGAAACAAATGTTCATAAACCTCTGGGTTGCTGCCGAGAGCGGAGCTCCTCCACAAAGCAGGATGCGAATTTTTCCACCTAGCAGCATTCGCACTTTCCGGAAAATAAGGCTAAAAGGCAAAGATAAGAGTGTGTATCTGTTGCTTAAAACCAAGAGTACCCAATTTTGTACCTGAACTGAAAGTTTGCCCTGTCTTAAGGTAAACTCTTATGGCATTCAAGGAAAATCTTGAAGAGCACACTTAAGTTTTCAAAACCACAGATTTTTAAAGCCTGTTTCCATATTCTAATTTGAAGATGGGTTAAATGTTTTGAGAACGTAGATTTAGCAGGACAGTAAAGTTCAGTGATTTTCTCCTCAAAAGGTTTTAAATAAGCTGTATGCACTCTGCAGTTATATTACAGCCTCACTAAAGTTGGTAGCTGGACTTAATGCTCCTTATGGGTTCCTTCCAACCCGAGATGTTCTATGATTCACTTCTGTGAAAATGGGAAGTCTGCAGTTATCTACACGAACAGACTTCCCCCCTTACCCAAGAACTGTATAAATCCCTCATTAAAATCCTGATGATATTATGAATATAAATCTCCAATCAGTTTCAGGTTAAGTAACACACACTGAAATTATACCTGTAAATATTAAAAGCTACCACACAAACTACTAATTTGTTGTTTCAATTTACACTTAATTACAGACCTGTTTGTGTTCAAAGTGTCAACGTTAGACCACAGAAAAGCACTAAAAACATCAGACACTGTTCACGTGGGAAGACTTTGATAAGTGTTATTTTGGTGCCGCTAAAAATAAAACTAAAATTACCTGTCGCAGAGCGGGGTAGTGTAACCTTTGGAAATCTGTTCCATTTTGTAGTTGTAGGCCAATATAAAAAGATTCCGCTGGAAACTAGTCATTTCATTCACTTTATTCATGACGTTTTTGTAGATCCGATCCATAATTTCCTAGTTATAGAAAAAGACTACCTTTAACTCAAAGTAACAGAGATACTAACTTCAGTACAACAAAAAAGGACACGAGCTAGAAATTTTACTGCATTTCAGATGACAACCCATTCCCAAGGCTGCCTCCTCCTCCACTGCTAAGAGGTAGCCAGATGCCCACAGAAACTCCACTGCTAAGAGGTAGCCAGATGCCCACAGAAAGGAGGAACGCAAACATCTGGGCAGGAGCACTAGTTAACACCCAGGTGCCTGCTGCCAACTGTCTTTATTCCATTAATTGACAGTGGTGAACAATAGCTGACTAATTAAAATGGTAATCTCATTCCCATAACTATTTAAACTTCGAGAAGTGTTGGCACCCATATGATGTTTATCCCCAACATACAAATAAGTACCAAAAATACCCTTTTAAGCTAGCTTAGCATCAAAGGTTCCAACCTTTTAATTTAAATAATCGCATTAATTTTGTTCTTAAAATTTTGAACTATGAATTCTACTTTTTAAATAATTAAAGAAATTATTTATCCTTCAGTTACTTACCGGGACAGCCGCCATTAGAGTTGGCTTAAGTGTAGTGACATCACCTTTGCTTCCTTTCTTTATCTTAGAGGACTAAAGCAAAGAACAAGTTTACTAGCAGACACATTCAAGTTTTTGGCCAGGAGAAAGCGACATCGCACATCTTTCAAACAATCACTGTCCTCTAAATTATATTTTAACAACTGAAATGAGTGCAGAGTACCAGTCAAAACCACCAATACCCTGCTTCATTAATGGTACAAAAAGAGCTGTTGTCATATTTTTAGAGAAACATGAAGATCTAATGTAACTACATGTACTACTCAGCTGGGGGGGACTTTTTACAAGGGCCTGTAGTGACAGGACAAAGGGTAATGGGTTTAAATTGAAAGTGGGGAGGTTTAGATTGGATATCAGGAAGAAGTTCTTCCCGGAGAGGGTGGGGAGGCACTGGGACAGGTTGCCCAGAGAAGCTGTGGATGCCCCATCCCTGGAAGTGTCCAAGGCCAGGCTGGATGAGGCTTGGAGCAACCTGGTCTAGTGGAAGGTGTCCCTGCCCATGGCAGGGGGGTTGGAACTAGATGGTCTTTTAAGGTCCCTTCCAACCCAAACCATTCTATGATTTTATTTGGGGTTTTTTTTACCGTAAGGGCTTAGGCCAACAACACACCTGGTCAGCTAAGGTCTGCGGTGAAGAGTAACCAATGCGGCAGCCGTGAGAGAGACACACAAGTTCAGCACTCAGCTCCAGAACATGGGCAAGAGGCAAATAGCCAATATAGATGTCTTTTTCCCTGCAAGGAATTTTTGAAAAAAACAGGTTTATGTTGTACCGCCGGCATCCTGAGACGAACCATTAAGCTAATAATTACACAGAGCTAACTGCAGAACTCGAGAAAGGAGAAAAATGCCTTTGAGCTTTAGAGCATATTTCATACCATAGAATTTTGTTTCACAAGTTGCATACTACATAGCGTAGGCTTGAGGCATGAACGTAGTGTGACGTTTACTCATCCCAAGACAATTAACTGTGTGTTAAGGTTGCAAAGGCAGCTCTGTGGACAAGATTAAAAACTGCACCAGACAGAAAGAAACCACAGAATTTAACACTGACCAACAGAAGTACTGCTTAGGGAAGCTTTCAGCCACTCTAGTGCAAGGCAGCCTCACAGGCTTTCATGTCCTGGTCTTGCCCACATACAGAAGACGAGAGAACAAACAGCACACGAAGTAGTCATGTCATTTAATACAGTACTGGAAGATGCTCGGACATCAGTGCATAGTATGATGTGTCACAGACAACTCAATTTAACACAGTTAGTATTTTACGCAACAATTAATCTAAACTCACATGCAACTACATGACAACCTTATTTGATGGTAACTGTTGGTACGTACCCCAGACTCGGAATCCTCTCAGCCATTCCAGTTATCCCAGCAATGATGTTGCAATGAGAGATCATAACTCCTTTGGGAACACCTGTGGATCCACTTGTGTACATGATCACCGCGATATCTGAGGGCACAGGCCTGGCCTTCTGTTTGTTTCCTGTAATTTAGGTTAAAAAAAAGAATTTTTAATGTGTGGAAAGCCTGTCAGCCTGGGAGATCCAACACACCGACCTACTTTGGCCGTCACTCCAATGTAACACTACACGACTATTGCAATCACATCTTGCTTTCGGTTAAAAAGCTTGCGATCAAGTGTACGTGCTGTCACAAAGAGTAGGAAGCTCTCTGTAAAAGTCGAGCCATACTTTGAGTGACTGCCCTCGTCTACCGTGACAACTCTTTTTCCATTACATTTCCCATATTCCTGCAGAGGAGAGAAAAACAAGAGCTCTGGCTTCTCCAAAATGCCACCGAGCTTCACATCCTCGGCCAGGCGTGCTGCACTGGTTCCACACTGCCGCAGGGTCAACCCCCATCTGCAGAGGGTCTCTCATGCAGGAGAACCCCCGCTGCCTCATCTGCAGCAAGGCGCTGCTGAGCCACCACGGGGCCTGATTTCTATTAATACTTAAAGGAAATTCAACAGCTTTCATAGGACTGAAGTGTCTTTTAACACACTTGCACCGCGAGCAAGCAAATACGGAAATGATGGTGTTTATTTGGAAGAAAAAACCGCAAAATGCACAATACATGTGCCACAAAACACACGCTGAATGAGAAGAGTGAAAGCATATTTAATAATTTCTCGCTCACTGAACCCATCCATTCTGCATGGTGAACAAAACAGAGGAAAAAACCATAAGCAGCAGCTCACCTACTCAATAGGATATTAATGAACATGCTTGACCATAAACTATTCATTGTAGTATACCAAAATTTATGAATGGCTAACTTGACAAGGATCATGTTCCTTTATTATAGCACACAGTATGTGACATCACACACCTTTTTACACAGCACACAGATTAACAAATCTCACGGAGCTAATGAATTATAGCCCTAAGTTTTGTTTATGTTGTCTGAAACAGTTTTAATAGTCCATAAAAGTGGTACATCAAAAAGGGAAAACCCATCTTTAAAAGAAACTGAGGTCACAATGTTGGGAGCACACCCGCCATTCCCCTGAACACCAATAGCAGATGCATTCATCACCCAACCCTACTCCTAAACCAAAATTCAATCCAACATTCGTGTGCCTTCAGTGGTTAAAAGATTCTGAGAACACAAATAGGAAGGACAGAAGAAAGCAACTACTGAATATAATGAAACTTAAAGATACTGAGTTTAGCAGCTCTTCAGAGCCAAGAATAAAAATTTGTTATCACAATATTTAAAATACCTCGTGAAATCTAATTCTAAAAATGTTACATAGATTGTAAATAATCATTAAGAAATTTACAGAGTAGATTGATACTTTCAGAAATGCAGTAAGTGACCGAGTCCTGTCAGATCTAAACGGCTAGTTTACATTGTTATGTGTGAATTTAACAAAAGGGTACCAAAATTATTGAAGTCTTCTGCTATAAAATGCACCATAATTTTCTCTGTGTGCTCTGAATAACCTCATATTAATATGTCAGATCATAAGAATGCTTTCTAAGTTTCAATCCTGGCCTAAATGCTAATCTTAAAATTATTCTTCAACATGTGACACTTGGTCAGCATTTTACTCAGAGTAGTTGAAAATCAAAAGAAAACACACATCCCAAAAATCCAACTACAACAAAACCAAAAACACCCACAGATTTTATTTAAAGAAAAAGCAGATGATAAAAGGTTAATTACCGTCTTTTTTTTTTTCCTTTTAGTATCTACAATTTCCCCTAGTTTATTCATGGAATCACAGAACAGTTTGCGTTGGAAGGGACCTTAAAGATCATCCAGTTCCATCCCCCCTGCCATGGGCAGGGACACCTTCCACTAGACCAGGTTGCTCCAAGCCTCATCCAGCCTGGCCTTGGACACTTCCAGGGATGGGGCATCCACAGCTTCTCTGGGCAACCTGTCCCAGTGCCTCCCCACCCTCTCCAGGAAGCACTTCTTCCTGATATCCAATCTAAACCTCCCCTCTTTCAATTTAAACCCGTTACCCCTTGTCCTGTCACTACAGACCCTTGTAAAAAGTCCCCCCCAGCTTCCTTGTAGCCCCTTCAGGTACTGGAAGGTGCTATAAGGTCTCCCCGGAGCCTTCTCTTCTCCAGGCTGAACAAGCCCAACTCTCCCAGCCTGTCCCCATAGCAGAGGGGCTCCAGCCCTCAGAGCATCTTTGTGGCCTCCTCTGGACTTGCTCCAACAACAGGGTCAAAGTAGGACAACAAATTAAATGATCCAAATCAAAAGAAGAGATAACCCACCAGTATCTGCCTTGGCCCCCATAGCCTGCACAGAAGCCATAGTGTGAACAATGACACCCTTAGGAAACTCTGACCACGTTGTTGGTTTGCCATCCACCGTAATGATATGTCGCAGCAGTGGAACTTGAGAAACAATTTCCTGTGGAAAACGAACATGTGTTCAGAAATTAAATGCAAGGTTTGTACAAACAAGAAGAAAAGACCCAACTACCTACAGTATACAATTAAAAAAAAAAGCACTGACATAAAATATCTGAGGATTTAAAATATGCATAAACTTGTCTAGCTCGAACAGCTGCAAAACTTGAAACTTTCCACGTTTAGATTTGCAGGATTGACTGAACTTTCCATTTACAAGTCCAAAAACTTTTCCAACCATTTACTGATCTGGGTCTTATTTCAAGACAAGTCCACAAATAAGACTGCAATGATTTGTAGAGGTAATTAACTTTCCACTCAGAGAATGCTGGGAGAAAGCAGTGACACTGAGCTCACAATGATTCTTATGCTGCTCCCTGCTTAGTAAGCAACAGCTAGCAAAAATACGAAAAATTATTACTTCAGCATTCAAGCAAAATGTGAGTTCTAAAGTATTTATCAATGTTCTGGTGGAAGAAGAGATGACTATCATCTCTAGCAGAAAAAATTCATTCTCTCACTGCAAATTGAAATAAATGTGCATTCTCTATATAATTCCACTCTAGTAACTTAAAAAAAGGTTTGGGAAATTTTCATTCTGAATTCAGCAACAGTGCACATTTTTTTAATTACAACGGTTCTCTTACGTGAAAGGTCTAGTTCCCCCCGAACGAAACTCATTTGACAATGAAACTCATTCAGATTAATTGTTCCACTTGCATATTCGATCTGGGTCAGTAAGTCAAAAAAGTCTGACTGTTCTTATGTCTAATAATCTTTCTCCCACACTGGAAGACAGCTCCAACTCTTTGAGCACCCACCTTTAGATTTAAGAGCCATTCTCTGCTGGGAAAACATCCACCAATAAATCAGGATGATTACATTAAGCTATTCATATCCAGTTTATACATTTTTTTGTTCTTCCCACTTGCTTCAACTGTTAAATTTATAGGCACTAAATCCACCTAGAAACCACTGCAGTTTCCTGTAAAGGTGTTGTGCCAGGCAGCATTGCAGCTCTTGAATAGCGCACTGCTCATCCTGTTCTCCAAAGTCATTGAGAAGCCCAAATCCCACTGAAGGCTAACTATCTTTTTTTTCCTGGACAGCAGGACAGATACATAAATCTTGCTCTGAAAGAAGCGTCTGCCCTATAGAAAGGCAATAAATCCTTGTTCCGTACAATGGAACCAGGCCTTTTAACAATAATGAACAGATACACTGGAAAGAGATGGACAAACAAACAGTTTTCTGACCTTCAACTTTGTTTGCATCAATTCTTTACTGGTAATGATGGTGGTCACCTCCGTTTCGTTTAGCCCGTGTACTATTGCTGGGCCTCCCAGGGTCGCATACAGAGTAACAACTGAAACACAAAATGAGGTTAAAAGAGTTACGCTTTTAAGTACGGTTTACAAGGAAGGGCTGAGATTAACCTATTTGAAGTGAGGCAACACAGTAAAAATATTTGTCAACCAATATAAAGGTGGTATAGCTTTGTGCTTTAAGAAAACCCAAACATATTACATGGATTTAAAGCCCACGTAAATTTTCAGTTACTCCCAGAAGGAATAAAGAACAACCACTGTCTATGTGACTGCTTACTGTTTTTCAAGGCCTAGAGGTACCAAAACCACACTGTCCTATGCAATTCTCCTCTAGATCTACCCTCCCACCTTCCTGGCTTTTACCATTTTAGAAGCAGGCATCTGTGCTCAGTTTAATACACTGTTTAACAGCCCTCGTGCACACAGGAAAGAAACCGCTTTCATTTACGTGACTCCTCTTTCCAGAACTCACAGGTTCCGTTACCTGCCTTTTACAACTGACCGTTTCAGTAACTTCTTACTAGCACTGTAATACGTGTCATCAGCAGATTAATTCTCACACTCTGTAATAAAACTGTGACTGAAATATTCTCCCACCGATTTAAAACATAATAAAGGTTTAATCATCACAATCATTAGATACCAAACTGACATCATGAAAATACAATAGCAAGGAAAGAAAATATTTAGGAAATTGACTATTAGAAACACTGTTTCCTGTACTCAAGGACAGCTTATTAGTGATAGCGTTAAACCACAGTTATTTTATGTTAACAGTTTTAAATCATATCTAATTTCCTGCCATTTTTATGGGAACTGCATGAGAAAAGACAGGAAGAGACTGGAGAAGGCAGAGGCAGCTCAAAAAGGAAGAGAAAAATAAAAACAATATAAAAAAAGAGAAAAAAAATGTCCTATTTTCCAAGCAGAATGCTGAGCAGGAGCACCCCAAAAGAGCTGTAAGGTCAATCAACACAATCATTAAGAATGACAACATCAGGGCTGGAAGTTTTGTCACAGTATCTGATTTTCTTTCATATTTTAGTCTGGATTTATCTGAATATCCTAACAACATTAATTATTAAAACAAGACACCCCGTTGTACCTTAGGGCTGTAGCTATACACTGCAGCATAAATTAAAAAAATTGAAAAATAAAAATCAAACTGTTGTATTCCAAGACTTCTAATCCAGGGAGTTACTATCCCAGGGCAGCATACTAAGGAAGAACTCAAAAGCAGTTTTCTTACAAGAAAAGTAAATAGTTGACCTCTACTTATTTTTTCCTTGTTAAAACAGTCCATCATAGTTCAGAACTGTTGCAGGGCAAATGCACATGCACTGTGTTTTCTTTAATTTGGTGGGAGCAAAGTCCAGAAGAGTGTCTCTACCAGTTCCCACGAGCTCTCTCCACTTACGGCGGTGACCCCTGTTACATAAACATCTAGCAGCAATTCAGTTTCCCCAAGCCAAGGAGCACAGCCGAGATGACACACTGCTCAGAAAGAAAAGTATCAGCTCTGAAATAGCCAGGGATGTAGTTAGTTACTCATCTACAAAGCAGTACATCACGGACAACTCAGAGCTGTATGACAGAGAGGTATACCACATACATGATGGGTTACTGATGTCATGGAGAGAACAAAAAAACTGAGCAATGACTCTGATCTGTGAAATTCTCCCTTCTCCATGCTGGCACCTACACCTTCTTCAGGAAAATCTGAAAGTTTAGGGTTTGGTTTTTTTTCCCTCTCCTTCTTGTTCTCTTGAAAACATAGCAGAAGGGATAATGTTTTGTGTTCATGTTTAAAAACGCAACAGTACAAGTGAGTCTTCTGTATCTGAACTTCTGCTAGGAATATTGCCCTAAGTCTGACAAAAAGAAAAATCAACACCCCTGAATTTGCCAGCTAGAACACAAAACCGAAGCCTTGCCCTAAAGAAACAAAGAGAACTTTCACCATTTATTTCAACGTAACTAAAATGTTAAACTCTGCGTTT
>NW_010259965.1:0-2627 GCF_000690775.1 Eurypyga helias
ACGGGGGAGCATCCCACGGCCCCTCGGGCGGGCGGGGGGCTCTTTGCGCAGACACCAGAATAAGTGTATTTGTTTATGAAAAAAAACCAAAGCAAACAACCAAAAACCACCGACGCTGGCGGGTAGCTCGTTTCGAAGGAGACTTTGTATCCTTCTGTTAATTGAGGAAGTGCGCTTGCCGCTGGCAGCAGTGCCGGAGGGGCAGTAGTGTTGGGGGGGGATTACTGCCGAGAGAGTACAGTCCGTTCCCTGCAGGAACAGTGGCATATTAACTGCGTATAGTACGGTCCTTTGTCGGAGCAGGTAGTTCCTTTTCACTACTGATTCCGGAACAAATGAAGATTAATAGTGGTAATTAGGAAAGCGTTTCTACTGTAAGCCTAACTTGTAGTTTGCTTTGTGTATTTAGGTGGGCTCATGGTGAGAACTTTGTTACTAATGCTTTCCCTTTTCTCAATGTCTTAGAAACTTGTAAACACATAAGCGAAACTTTTATGTTTGCGTTGTGTTCTTGCATTTCTGCAGCAGCTAGATCTGCATGAACAGTGAGTTTATCTGCTGTAAAGTCACAGTTCTCCTCAAGGTTAGTAGCAAGAAAGAAATAGGCCATAACCATTTCTGTGCCTAACTGATTTTTGTCTGTAATTTATATGTGACAGAAATTTCACAAGAGCACAAGCCCTTAATTGGATTGTAGTAGTGATTTTGTGGAGGAAAAAAAAAAACACCCAACAAACATCCTATATTGAGGACTGAAGTTCTTCAGCTCTATGTTTGCTGGCAGTGTGAGTGAGGAGGAGAGTGAACAGGTGCTGTGTTCTGCATGGATTAGATACAGCAGTCATCTGTTTTACAGCAGAGTGCGTATCTGCAGACATCAGCTTCAAGGAGAAGACCGGCCAGGCCGTACTGACAGGTGGCTGATGCTGAAGGTGGACTTTGCAGATAGGAGACAAATGTTAACTAAGAAAACTGGAGTGTACGGAGTTGTACTATGAAAAATTTCTATTGCAGCTAAGTGTGTTGCACGCTTCGGTCTGCGCAGGCATTCACTGCAGATAAACAAAAAGAACCTTACAGTTGATGTGCATGCTTTTGTTTTTCAGACCCCGTCAGCTGTCCAGAAGATAAAACAGCTTCTTAAAGATAAACCGGAGCATGTAAGTATAAACAGGGCCAACCTGTCGATTGTACTAACCTCTTAGCACAGCCCATGATTGCAAAGCATTTCTGGCTAACTTAGAGGTTGGAAGTAAACACTGAGGTGTTTGTTAGTGACGGCATCTCTTTTTCAAAAGGGAATATGTAAGCTTATTCATATATCGAGTTTGATCTCTTTATAAAATGAAATGCAGGAAATACCTGACTGATGATATTTCGTGGTACGGTTACTTTTGAGATGGAAAAAGTTGAAAATCTCTCAAGCTTCAGAATATTTTTTAGCTATTATTGATTAAGTCTTTTAGTATGGCATAATGTGACTTCTGGTAGGGAAAAAGATCTTCAGCTGTTGATAGGAAGACATTATGAATTAAGTTCTTACAGGAATTCTCATTGTGACGTATATAATAATAAAGATAGATTCATACCCATTGGAAAACATCTAATTTTAGGAAACTTAACAGACAGTGTATTTGGTTTTAAGTAATCAGCACTTCTCCAAATAACTGATTGAGCTTGTCATCTTTTCTTCTTGAGAAAAACACCCAGAATCTTGCTTCCTAATCATTATCAAAGCAAGCATTGTATTTTCCTATGCAGGGTAAGTATTATTTCAAGAAGAAAATTTATCTTTTACTTTCATACAAGGCCCATTGTTTCTTTTGCTTCCTGCACATCTGCAACTAACTAGACTCTTTGTTCCAAAGTTTTAAGTCATCCTAAGGAAGCCTGAATCCTGTGCCTTAGCTGGTCAATCATCCCCTTGCTATAAATGGTGTTTGCATTTCACGGACTACTATTTGTAGCAGTTCCTGTACAGAAAGGTGTTTAGTCTGAAAAAGTCAAACGCTGTTTGTCTGAGATCCCACTTGATGACGGGCAATATGTTTTGATACATTTGTATTATATCATCGATTACAGATGTAAATAAAGAGATAGACAGTATGATTTTCCTCTTCAGTTCTGAAGCACTGGTGTGTGGGAAGTGGTACAGATAATTTTGAAAGGTTCTTGTGCACCAGTAGTTTTGTGTCTCTTTAAAACCTTTTTTCAGTTCTTCGCTTACACAGATGCTGTTTCTGCCAGATTTGTTGGACACTCTGCATGTTACAAACATGCTAACTTGGTTGGCTTTTAAGGTCTTACAACACTAAGCAGATAAACACACTTGATTTGAGGAGGAATTTGGGTTTTTTAAGTGAAACTGGCAGCAGAAGTAATGGAGAAATCAAAGTACATTTTTCAAAACTTTGTTTTGAAGCAAGTTTTCTCATGGTGTCATTACAGACTTCTGTGAAAATCTACTAACTGACCTTGTTTTGGCCTCTCAGCTTTCATAATTACATTACTGTCAATAATTTTAACATTGTGGCTGAATCAGTATCTGGGTACACTTTAATTTGAAGTCACAAAAATACCTATTGTCGTAATTCTACTGTCTTTATGAGACCAAACACCTACAGGAA
>NW_010259965.1:2650-5312 GCF_000690775.1 Eurypyga helias
CTTGAACGTAGTTCAGGGCTTGATCCACAGTAGCAAGCATCTAATGTTTGCTTTTACCTTGGTGGTCAATTTTGTATAAGAAAAAAAAAGTTACCTCTTAATCCATTAAGCTAATTCACTTCTGCTCTGAGGCAGTGGAGAGCAATAAACATCAGCATTTTGTTGTTCTGCGTTCTTTTTATCTTGGTGTTCCAGAATAAGTTTTCTAAAAGTCATCAACATGGGGTTTTTCTTCTGTTTTCTGGGGGTTTTTTAGGTAGGCGTGAAAGTAGGTGTTCGTACAAGAGGATGCAATGGACTTTCTTACACACTAGAATACACAAAATCGAAAGGAGACTCTGATGAAGAAGTAGTTCAAGACGGTGAGTTTCTGATGCAGCAGGGGAAACTTCTGTGTTGGGGGGGAAGAAGAGCCTGTTTGAGGTTTGCCAAAGTACAGGTTAGAATGTACTCAGTGTAATGAGTTATAGCAAGAGGTCCTATGGCTCTGTTGTGGGAATTGTCACTTTCATCTCTGTTTTGAAGTAACCAGTTAGTTAAAATCTTCAGCTTTGCAGTCTCTGTATCAGTAGACTAGTCCGGTCATTCGTGTCTTTGGAGGTGGCTAATAGCACATACTTAGAGAAAAATACGCAACAAGGCATATATAACAGAATACTCCATCAGCATACCTAAACAAAGGCATGGCATTTACCCAATTATCTTCTCTAACTAGGCTTATTCTTTACTGATCAGTAGTTTGTTTGTAACTTCTTTACACTTTTGACCTTTACATTGCTTTAACAATGGTTTCTATTGTTTTAATCTAAGGCTATTTTTAAAATTTTATTCATATACTGGTATTTAAGCTTTCTGCCTGATAATTTAATTAAGCATTCCATGGTGGGTCTGATGTGGCTTGCTTACTCACCCCTGGTGGGATGGGTGGGAGATCAGAAGAGTAAAAGTGAGAAAACTCATGGGTTGAGATAAAGACAGTTTAGTAGATAAAGCAAAAGCCACACACACAAGCAAAGCAACACCAGGAATTCATTCACCGGTTCTGGTCGGCAGGCAAGTGTTCAGCCGTCTCCAGGAAGTCAGGGCTCCATCACATGTCATGGTTACTTGGGAAGACAAACACCATCACTCTGAATGTCCCTCCCTTCCTCCTTCTCCCCCTGAGCTTTATATGCCGAGCATGACATCATATGATACTTGGTCAGCTGGGGTCAGCTGTCCCAGCTGTGTCCCCTCCCAGCTTCTTGTGCACCCCCAGTGTCCTCGTTGTTGGGCTGGTGTGAGGGGCAGAAAAGGCCTTGACTCTGTGTCAGCACTGCTCAGCAGGGACTGAGACATTCCTGTGTTATCAGCGCTGTTTACAGCACAAATCCAAAACACAGCCCCATACCAGGTACTGGGAAGAATATATCCCAGCCAAATCCAGCATGTTTCTATAAATTTTCCAATTTTTATAAAAATTTCTGTCAGTGTTGTTTTTCTCAAATACGGATGCTTACAGAAGCATAATAGTCTTTGTAAATTCCTTCTGTGGGGTGGTTTAAGAGTGGTTTTAGGCATTATTGATCTCTGCTGTATTATGTTCAGGAATGTTACTTTTCATTTGGTGGCAAAGTAAGAGATTTGAGTGTAAGTGGGACATCACCATAATTTTCTTACAGAAATTATGCTGCCCAGCAAAGCCCATCTTCCAGCCATCTTCAGAATCACTGTGACCAACACATAAATTTTATTCTCTGAAACAGAGAATTAGTTAGAACTTTAGCAAGTTATTAAAGTGAACCAGAGTATGTGAGAGAGAGATGGCTACCTAATTCTGTAGGTGCCCCTTGATTTGAAATTCACCACTCCTGCTTGACTTAGAGCTGCCCTAGCTTTACAGGGCAGAAGACACACTTTTCAGAAGATCTTTCCTGGTTTGGATCTTAAGGAAGATAAAAGCAGTGTCCCTCAGTCAGGTTGGAGACCTTAAGTTCCAAAGCCAGACAGTGTTTGAGGTGTGCCTGTGCGCTTTCTGTTTTGGTTGTTTCTAAACAGATTTCCAGTGAAGACTCTGACTTCTGTAACGCTCTGCTCAGCGAGCTGTTTGCTTTGGATCCCAGCACAGGTTTTCTGGCTTTTAAGTAGTGACTGCTTTGGGGATCAGGTGCATAAACTCCTTCATTAGGTTTAGCCTTCACTGTCAGTTGCTGTCCAAATTGAACCAAAAGATGTGTAGATTCAACTCGGTTGCCCACAGACTTGCTATGTTAGTAACATGTTTTGTTTCAACGTCTGCGTGCTGGGTCTGACTGGGATGGAGTTGATTTTCCCCGCAGTAGCCCTCAGGGCTGTGCTTTGTGGTGGTAGCTGGAAAGGTGTTGATAACACACCAGTGTTTGGCTACGGCTGAGCAGTGCTTATCAAGCATCAAGGCTGCCTCTCCATGTCCCCCTCCTTTTCCCCCAGTGAGCTGGGGGTGGGCAAGAGCTTGGGAGGGGACACAGCTGGGACAGCTGACCCAAACTGACCAAAGGGCTGTTCTGTACCATGTGATGTCAGCTCAGCAATAAAAGCTGGGAGAAGGGAGGAGGAAGGAGGGGCATTTGTTATTTATGTTTGTGTTCTGGAGCAACCACTCTGCATACTGGGGTCCTGCTTCCCATGACGTGGCTGGACGTTT
>NW_010259965.1:5356-10262 GCF_000690775.1 Eurypyga helias
TCTCGTGTGGCCTTTGCTTCAGCTTTATTAACTACCTTTATCTTGACCCATGAGGGTGTTTTGCATCTTACTTTCTCCCCTGCATTCTCCTGCTGAGGAGGGGAGTGATGGAGCGGCTTGGTGGGCACCTGGTGTCCAGCCAAGGTCAACCCACCACAGTCTGCTATGAGGAAACAGCTTTCCAGCCATCTCTGACATAACTTAGTGAGTTCTTATTGCTGTTTACTGATACAACTTCTCATTTTTGTTTGTATCATTTCCTACTCTTTGGGCAGCTGAAGCAGCCCGATCGCACCATTATGTCAGATTCCCAGTTTTCAAGTTCAGTAGCTTTTCAGAGGGGTAGGTGCTTTGTGTACGTTGGAAAAGGGAGGGCTTCTAGTTCCTGAGATGAAATATTACATCTTAATCCTTAAAGGTTGTAATACCTGCAGAAGTTCACACATTTGCATTATCACAGGATTCAGTATTGCTGATAATTAATGTCAGCCTGATAGCTTCGGCAGAACAGAAAATAATTTTTATGAGAGGAACGTTTGTTTTTTTCAAGGTTTTTGGGTATCTTACTGGATTCATGGACTTTTAGGAATGGTGAAAAATGGGTTACTGACTGTAATGCAGGGGAATTAAGTATTGAAGCTGAGATTCATTCCCAAGTTCTACAGTTTATTTCCCTGGCTATCATGTTTTCAAATCTCCCCTCCATCCACCCCCAAAATACATGCATTCATCTGCACACACAAACGAGAGCATTAGACTGCTGCTAGAGTTTTATAGGTAGAGTAAAAGCAGCAATGAAAGTGCCTCATGTTAGGCCAGGGAAACCAAGTTACACTGGTTGTCCTCATATTTCATTTCCATTTATTTATGGTGCATCAAAAGAGAATTTCAAAGTGAATGATGATTTTGCTGTATGTATTTCTTTTTCTGTGTTGTCTTCAAGGGGTTAGAGTGTTTATTGAGAAGAAGGCACAGCTGACGCTTCTAGGAACTGAAATGGACTATGTAGAAGACAAACTCTCCAGTGAATTTGTCTTCAATAATCCCAACATCAAAGGAACATGTGGCTGTGGAGAAAGCTTTAACATCTGAAATCTCTGGACTACTTCTTTGATTTTGACCACCCCAAAACACTTAACTATTATGGCTTTCAGAAGCAAATGTGTTTTCTTCAGGTTTGTAGGCTGCGTAAAATGGGGATACTATTAATAAAGCTAAAGTTAAATCATTTTGAAAATGTGAACTGTGTGTTAAATTCTACCATTGATGTAGTTATGCTGTAATTTGTGATGAGTGGGGATCCAAAAGGTAAGAACAGTACATGCTGTAGTGACATGGCTGTGCGTTTACATGCCAGGGTAATAAAATATCACTTGTTCTCCTTTGTCATTTTCTTTGTCCACGCTGCTTGCTCTTCCCCATCCAAAACCCATTTGAAAGAATGCATTGCTTATGTGATCTGCTTTCATTTGGAGGGGAAAGAAGGCAAAACAAAACCAAAGGAACCCAACCACTGGTATCT
Source organism: Eurypyga helias (assembly GCF_000690775.1). Lineage (NCBI taxonomy): Eukaryota > Metazoa > Chordata > Aves > Eurypygiformes > Eurypygidae > Eurypyga > Eurypyga helias. The sequence continues at coordinate 6,879 of NW_010259965.1, forward strand.
GTTTGTCCATAGAGATTTGTAAACACAGGCACACAGTCCTCAGCTTTGAAGTTCTCTGTGATTATGTTGGTGCTTGCTTTGTTTCTGCAGTTTTCTGGTGCTTTTTACCTTCTTAGGCCTGGGTTTGTCTATTAATACAGTGGTACGCTAGCATAGCACTGCTTCTAGAAATACTTCCAAAACGGGCTAAGCCAATTTTAATTCTGTTCCTTTCTTTGTTGAAGTACAGTCTGTGCTGTATTTAGCCATTTTCAAGAACACTAAATATATTCAGGCACAGGAGTACTAAATTGGGATACACACAGGCCTTGTTTTTCACATTTCTGTTTTATATCTTTCCTGACTTCTGCAAAGTTGGTATAACGGCCTTTGGGTTCCGATTCCCCATGTTCATGGAATGTCTGCGCACCAAAAAATTGTGAATGCTTTTTCTGAGATTTCAATCTTACACTTTTAATTACTCTCTTTGTAGTCATGTATGCTACTAATTTTGCTACTAACAGCTTGAACTCTGCTTTGTAGCTCTGAAGGCACTGGGGTTTCCACCAAAGCTTATGGTAACTTCTAGGTAACTCCTGTCTCGCAGTTAACTTGGAAACAGGGAAGAAAGCACTTATAACTTAAAAAGCCCTAGTCTTTTGTGGTTGTTTCAAATTGACTCCAGACAGTAATTAAAATACTGTGTTAATAGGAGGCTATTTTTTCTCTGGAATTTAAACTTGTTTTCTCCTAATTAGATTTTTTGCTTTTGTAAATCAGGTTTTTTTGAAGTTTATAAAGTCTTCAGCACTTCTTCGCTGGCACTCAGGCAGAAGTGTAAATGTCTCTCTGGACCTTCTGAAAGCTGGTGCGAGAGAAGTACTGTTGCATCCTTCTATCTCCATGCTTCCTTGGCTGTCCAAGGATGACACGGTGCAGCTAAGCTTCTCACTTGTGCAGGAGAGGAGGTAACATCTGCCTGGGCAGCTGACGGGAACAGCTGGTGGGAAGGGTGCTCATTCAGAGTAGGGGACGACAGGGCCAAGGATAAGCAGGTGCTGAGCTGAGATGGAGAGCATTAAGGCTGCATGTTGAAAATCTAGAGCTCGCGTTGATCTGGGCAGTTGTACCCACCTGCCTGGTGCAGCTTCAGAGTAGTAATGTGCTGGAGACTGAGGACTGCAGCTACATCTTTATTCTTCCCTGTAGGTGGGATGGGAAAAGGAGGTGTAAAGGGAAGAATAAAAATCAAAAAAATTATTCTTGATCTGGCTTACGTAGTGTACAGGAGGAGGGAGCTCAGAATTTTCACACCTATAGTTCAGTATCAGATACTTGAGTTTTGGTTGTGTTGTCTTCCAGCGTACAGTCAACTGTTGTGCACCGTTAGGTTGTACAGTAATTGAGGAGTGACTGGCAATTGGCTGGCGAGGGGCACCGGCAGTGCTGTCAGTCTTTCAGTCTTGCCAGACAAAATGATGCTGTTAACGTGGTAACAGCAACATTCACACACCTAAATCTCCAGTCCAAGGGCATTCCTTCAGATTGCGTTTCCCTGCTCCTTGCTAGAGGGTAAGACTTTGGATGTGATAGCACTGGTGGTTGCTGAGAGCGCTCCAACTTACCCTCATTTAACTTGTTTTGGGGTGGAGGGCATGGTTTGGGGATCTTTTAGACCTGTGGCATGTATAGCAATCATTTTCATGCGTTCTGTGTATATGCCTTGAGTGAAAGTTGGCACTTTCATTCTTCCATGAAGTAATCTTCTAAACAGTCACTTTACTAAGGCACCTGATGCCCAGTGTGTGGGGCGTCTGCTGAAGTGCTCTTCAGAAACGGTTTTTGTCCATCGGTCCATTGTAATCTTGTGCAATATCGTTTGTAGAGTTCTCACAACAATAAATACTGCCTGTTGGTAAACATGAACTGTCCCCGTCTTGAATGATTCTGTTTACAATTATAAACAACCCCGAGGATGGGGAATTTGTGTGCTGGAGTTGCACAGTAGGTATAATATTGCTGGTACCTGGGTTAATATTTCTCAGAAATATTAAACATTTCCAAATATTAACAGCATTGGAATATCGTAGGAACGTATGGCAAAATAATTAACTGTACAGAAGTTGTTTGTGTACAGAAAGTTGTTTATGCACAGCGGGTGGATGGGCTGATAATGCACAGACTAAGCCTCACGACACACCCTTCTCAGAGTTAAACATTCTAACGGGCAGGGTGTTTATTTTGAAGGCTTCTGTGTGCCAGAAAGTCCCTGCGGTTCACGCTGGTGCCCGGTCAGTGGGCATTGCTTGGCCATTCCGCTTCGCGCCATCCTGTGCCAACCTTGTACCCCGGTCATGGTTTTCTCTTTCTGCCGTCTTTCAGCCTCAACGTTTCCTTTTCCTTTTGGGTGAAGATTCTGAATGGCAGGGGGTGAAGTAACAAATTTTGGGAAAATGGTAGAGATTTGTTGATAGAGTTACGTATTTGTGATGCTGGAGGGAGAGAACCAAATCCTTTGTACCCTCAGGAGCGCGGGAATGCAACAGTTAACCTTCCTGTTGGTGTTCTTACAGAACTGACACCGGTACCAGCAAACCAATGTTCCTGATTCACTCCTTTTTATAGCTCTCTTTGGCTCAGAAAGAACAACTTGTTGAGGAGAACGTTGAACAGCTCAGTATGCCAGTCTCCAGCAAACAGGTGATGGGACAAAAATGGGAATCCGAAATAAAGAATTAAGATGCAGGTAGTGGGACTGTGGATTTTAATGCCTAGGAGACTCAAAGCCCATCTGCCATAGGTTACTTCTGTTGTTTGGGGGTGTCATTTTAATTATTGTTCTCATTTATTTAAATCAGCACCTTCACTAGCTGAAAGAAGTCTCTGGCTGTACCACCGTGGTGCTTACGCTGGCGGCCTGGCCCTTCCTTTGGCCATTTTTTCATGATGCGAGAATGTTGCTGTCTTTTCAGGGAATTCCACTGTTGCCCGATGTGGCAGAGCACGCGGCCCTCTGTCCGTCCCAAAAGACCTCAGAAGAGCGCGTGAAAAATGACCTTTGTCACGGCCGGTGCAGGGCGGCCGGCTGATGGGAATGGGTTCCTGCTGCCGCTGGACGGCAGCCAGCCTCCAGTCCGGGCAGTTCAGGGGCGAATGGCCACTCTCCCGGTGCCCTGTACGCTCCCAGTTGCATTTCCCCAGTACCGGGGTACTTTTGCTCACATGGATGGAGACTTGTTCAGGGTTGCTGTTCGCCCTCCTGTCACTCTGCTCCGTGCTTTCCACCTGCCTCTGCAGGATCTCAGATGGCTGTGGACACACGAAGTGCCACATCTCTTCCCAGCTCCGGATGAAAAGAGCAGTGGAGGAGCAGGGCAGAGCTTTTGTAACCAGCTTTTGCTGCTG
>NW_010259965.1:10293-12701 GCF_000690775.1 Eurypyga helias
CCCTGGCTCAGAGCAGTGATGTACCCCATCGGTGCTATGCCTAGCTCCAAGTTACTGTGGACTTGTTTCTGGCAGCTTTAACCTCCAGGGTAATGGAAGTTCCTTGCCGGGGTGGTACAGTCCAGTGGGACAAGGAATCCCACGGAGCAGTATAGTCTCCACAACAGAAATGTGCTCATCCCCTACCTCGTACTTATCTGGGGCTTTTTTTACTGATTACATAATGATTTTGTTGCTTATGTTTTTTAATTAAAGGTTCCTCCTGTAGCTTGCTGAATTAACCTCCAGGGTAATGGAAGTTCCTTGCCGGGGTGGTACAGTCCAGTGGGACAAGGAATCCCACGGAGCAGTATAGTCTCCACAACAGAAATGTGCTCATCCCCTACCTCGTACTTATCTGGGGCTTTTTTTACTGATTACATAATGATTTTGTTGCTTATGTTTTTTAATTAAAGGTTCCTCCTGTAGCTTGCTGAAGCCAACAAAAATCTGACGTAAGTAGCAGAATTCCGCTCACGGGGAGGATTTGCAGCCAGCCGCTTCCTTTCCCAACCACGTGCTTTGATCTTTAATTTCTTCGCAGTCAGTCGTTCACATAGACCTTTCATCCCTAAATCACAGCGGTCTTTCCGATTCAACACTTAATAGTTGTATGGAGTGTGGCAAAACTATGTTTGAATTAGGTTGCTTTGCTGTTAATTTTATTATTTCTGCCTTGCGCTGGTGTCTCGTAAGAAGCTTTAACGCAGGGAAGCGTTCAGGTAAGGAGAAGAGTCCAGGTGCTAACGAACGGAATGCTAGGGGGTCTTCTGAAGCACAGAGGTGGCAGGAACGGGAACCAGTCCCTCCTGTCGACCTCCCTTTTCCCAAGAGATTTGCAGAGTGCAGTCCTCCCGCTTGCAAATGAGAACTAGCTGAGGTGTATCAGCCCTGAAATCAGGGCTGATTTCCAGCTAATACCTAATGAATACACCCCCGAAATAATTGAAAATCCAATTCTTGAGTATAAGAAGTGGTAATGTAAAACTGCTGTTTAGAAATCTTATTGACACGGGAAGCCATGCCACTTCTCCTCGAGATAGGTCTTCGGAATGTCTGCGTCTGCTGTCTGAGCTACGGTCTGAGACTCGACCAGCCACAACCCCTGGCAAACCTTGCTGAAGTGGTTTTAGGATGTTCCTGTGTGCTCATCCCCTCTGTTTGAGGCTGCTGCTCCTATGGCAGATTTCTGAAACAAGCGGCTAAGGGTGGGTTTGTGTTAATGTGTTGTGCTGTGCACTTAGTTGCTCCAAGAAAGGAACCTCTTTCCTCTCTCTGAAATGCGGGGAAACCCCAGCAAAGTGATAAATGGTTATGTAGTGAGTGTGGTTTACTCAAACTACCCGGGCGAGAAGAACTGGGGGCATCATCTGCCCACATCTTAGAGAGCCTGAAATACCTGCTGCAAGGATATTCTACATTGCCTCCCGCATTGCTCTTTTCGTGGAGAACCTCTGGTTTCTACAAATAATCTGGAGCATTAAAATGCTCTTGCAACCCTTAAACCCGAAGGTTATTAAACATGTGATCTGAATCTTTTCCATTCTCACTTGATGGGCGTGGCCCACCACGGAACTGTGAAGCCGTATAAAAAGTCTCAGAAACATGGTTTAGAACTCCAGGTTTGGATGCTTTTAAAGGAAACTATCCACGTTGGCCTTGCACGTTTGCCATCCTGTGTCTCGCTGAAGTTTGTGCTGCCACGGCTGTCCTTAAACTAGTTAAAGCAGCCCTATGTTATAATTAGGCCCATATGTTGCAATAAAGAGGCTTTTGCATGCGCACAGTTCTAAAAATGGAAGCCTGGGTTTATTATGAATCGGAAAAATATTTCCTGGAAAACAGCATTCTGACAGGAACCCGCCACCGCTGGGTTTTGCGCAGGGGATGCTTTGGCACGCTGCGTAGACAGGGGCTTTGTTTCTGATCTGCTTGCTACCTCTGGCCCAGCCTGCTCGAGAGCCTTCCCTCTGTCTGAAGTGCGTCCACCACAGGCCATGGTATTTTTAATTCAAGGAAGTGGACTTCTGGGCGAGAGGTGAGAGGAGCGGGAAAACAGGCAGAATCCCAGGAATTTTTCACCCACGGTAAAATATTTAGTTTATAAATATTACATTTCTGTCAAAATGAGGAAGTATCGTATCTGTCCTCATGCCAACCTGAGCTGCCATTTGCTGACACTCACGTTCGCGGCCCAGAGCCCCCAGGAGTTACCCAGTGACTGACACCAGCCTTCCCCTCCAGCCATACCCACTACAGCAGAACTAGCAACGCTGTCCCACAGAGTGGGCTTTCCCCGCCCTTCTGGGTGTTAGGGAAGGACCAGTGGATGTGGTCTACTTCAGCTTCAGCAAAGCTTTTGACACGGT
>NW_010259966.1:0-8475 GCF_000690775.1 Eurypyga helias
CAATACATTTCAAAGCTGGTTCTAGGCTGTATTCAGTAGCACATAAAAAAATCACTTCTTATTCTTAATATGCCATTTTGAACAGTTAACTATGTATGATTTATTTCCAGAGCAAAATTGTGTCTTTCATTTCTGGAACAAAGGCTTCCATGAGACACTGTATTTTAAACAGGTTTAGTTCAAAGATTAATGCTATACCAAAGTGATAAGAATCCTACACCTTGGAGCATATTTGCAGAACATTTTCCTCTGCTTTCCCAGAGTCATACCTTATTCTGGCAGTCCCAGTTTTTTGATCAATCACAGACAGGCAGTGAAGTCAAAGACCAGCCTGTGAGCTGAAAAGATGACATAGAGGCTACACTACTGAGCACAGCAAATCCAGGTGTCCGGGCAGCATGTGCATGGGTTGAGGTTTAAATCCCTAAACTGGTTAACCAGGCTTTCTGTAATATGGACACTGAGCAAGAAGCCAAAAAGTGACAAGCTATTAAGAAAACGCTGAGGGCATCAGCAAGTGAGGTGGCCTTCAAAGCTTTTGTGCTGAGCAGTTTCATGGGTGTTAAAGTTCAAGGAGGAGTTCGAAAGTCAAAGCCTGGAGTTAGTCTGGAGCCTGACATGTTTCTCAAACAGAGGAGGTTAATTCGCCTCATCTGGTGCGGAGGGGAACGGCAGTGGAAGGAGCACCCTGCCTATTCCTGAGGGATATCTCACCACAAAATCCACTTTTTGGACCAAGTCTTGCTTCATGAGTCTTTTTTCCCTTCGATATATCTTAATTATTCAAAGCATGCAAAATTTCCATCCCATACTCTCCAAAAAAATTTCCATCCTATTCTCTCCAAAACACTGTCATGCAGGTGTATAGAAAGAACTCAGTTCAGTTAGTTCTGTCCTTGGGTGAAACAATGATTCTGGCCTTAACTGCAATTATTCTTGGATGTAGCTAGCTCCAGTGCTTGCCAACCAAATATGGCTCTGACCCAGCAATACATTTTCTTAAAGCTGCATAACAAATGTCTGTCAAAGTATATTCAAGTTTCCTAAAACTTCAGTTAAATTTACAGAGGTGAATAATCATGTCTTTAACTAAGGTAAGATGAAATCATGCCAAAGAAATTATATTTAAAAAAAAAATCATAAAAGTAAAAGTAGTAAGTACAAAAGATGTGAATAAATATACCTCCTATATATTAGGGGCTGAGTGGGCCAGTGAAGATAATGAGAATCACAAATTTTTTAAATTATCAAAAATGGACCTGAATGGTCTAATACAAGGTAAATCAGGAATAAGAAGTGAAATCAGGTATTTTCAGTTCTGGAAAGACAAGTTTGTTAAGTGAAAGCTGCAGTAATTTAAAATTACATGTGTGTCCTGCATCTTTTAACTTTTTCCATATTTTAGACCTCAGCTTAAGGTTTCTAATTTTCTTCCTTAAAGTATAATTCAGACCTGAGATACTGCCAAACACTTGGGTTAATATCCAGTTTGTAGTGAAGGGTCAGACACCACTGTGAAACCCTGAATTGCTTTAGTGAATAGCTGTGTTGGTTCACACATAGTCACATGGAGAGTTACTTGTTAGGCAGATAAATGAATGCACAACACTGAATTTTAGTTTGTTTTCCCAGTCCCTAACCTTTGTTGGGTCCATAGCAGTGACATTTCCCATTTGCAAGGGCTGTTTCCTAAGATAACTCTTTCAGTGAGTTCCACCAATATTTGGTACAATTATCTAGAAAGCATGACGACTTGATCTTGAAATTGTAATGGGGTTAGAGGATTTAGGGGAAAGTTTAGCCAGAAATGGCAGCTACACAGATGATTGCTTTATTTCTGACATTCCTGGACTGGATCTATCTCAAAGGCACTGACTACATCCCTTCCTCCTCCAAAGTTATTTTTCTGATGACAGTGTCTCTCTGGATTTGTATTCAGTGCGAGAAAATGTGAGTGCTCAGAGCTCTCTTATGACTCCTTAATTTACATATCTTCCCTTTATTCCCCTTGGGACCAAAAGAGGAAACCCATTTGTCTTAGATCTACACAAACTGAATTTTTTCACCCTACATCTTCTGCTCTTTCTGATTTACATCGTGTTCTCATCAAAGTCAATGTGTCATTTATTGATGGGAAGTTTCTTGGCTGCTCTCCAGCTGACTTTTGGGGAGGAGTCCACTTGAGAGGCACACTTTTTGACTTACGTGGGCAAATGCATTTGCTGTCTGGGTTTGAATATCTCATTTTTGTGCAAGGCTTTATTTCAGGAAAACCAAGTAGCTTTCCTCATACCAGTGACTTGTGGTATTTATTGCATGTTTCACTCTGCAGGTTAGCAGCCCTTCACGAGAAATAAAAAATCAAATTACTCTTTCAAAATTTTCACAAGATATTATGAAGCTTCATGTATTTAACTATTCTGTTTGCTTAGATTACCAAAATGCTAGCTTTTTACATTACAATATAATTTATCAGGATCATCTATATGACCTGAAATGAAATTAGGGACACTCTATTCCATCACAAATGCTGCAGACAATCCTATCCCTCACACTATGTTTTCAAAATATTTCCTGATGAAAAGTTAAGTTCTTTTTAAACTGAAGAAATATCTGAACCTGAAATCATACTTTAATTAAAACTCATATGTTTCATTACTTTTAACTAGAACCTTAAATCTCAGCATTGCCTTTTTAACTGGGGTTTGTATGAATTTAATTCCTTTTATCATGTACAAAAAGCAGTTGTTATGACTCATGCTTCTTCTGTCTGTTATGAATTCCACATAAATACCATTTTTGTTCTTATGGCACAGCTCTATTCATGATGTGGAACAGCTCTATGAGTACCCTGAAGAAAAAAAAAAAACAAAACCACCAAAACAAAACCAAGTTTATTTTAAGTATACATTTTGTTTCCGCCTAGGCATGGCTTTCTCCCCTCCACTCAAAACTGAGTATAAAAGCTGGAATGAATTAATCCCTGTAAAAGATAAATGGGCAGCTCTACTTCACGGTGGCATTCATGGTTTTCACTCAATTTCCTTTCCATGGTGATTTAGGTAGCTGCAAAAAACATGGTAGGAATTTGATGTCCCTTATGGGAAAAAAAATAAATTTACTGCACTACAAACTGCTCAAAGATACTGGATGAACTAGTGCCAGATAAAAATGCACAGAATATTTAATGTGTACAGGACTACATAAAAAGTAAAGAAAAAAAATAGAAAAAGCATTTGCTGTGTTAAAGAATAAGTTTACATTGTCTTAATAATAATTTCAAGAGTGTTTAAGTCTCTGTCTAAACAAAAGCAAGTTGCTGACATACTCATCCACATTCCTTACCTAGAGAAACACCTTCCCACCTGCCCCTGCTGAAACCCCGGGGTTTCTGCTGAGAGAGAGAGTTTGAGGATGCAGTGGGCAGGTTGCCAGGCTGGCAGACAGATGATCTCAATGAATGGCACCAGAGGGAAAATCCAGGCACAGTAGAAAATGGCTCTTTGAGGCTTGGGGTTCTGTTTGTTTGTTTGTTTTTTAATATTGAGAAGGATCTAAGCTGGAGGGAGGTAAGCAGAGAACAGCAGACTTAGGAGCCTTTTTCAGGACAGCGTCACCCACAGTGGGAGAGTGAACCCAGCATAGGCCAGGCAGAAGCCACCGATGGACGACTGCCGTAGGAAATGGCAGCTCTGGGCTCCGGCCCCTTCTTGTAGGTTTTTATTTAACCATCACAGAGGTCGTCTGTTCTGCTCACTTATATTTTTAAATGTCTGCCCACTTTGTGTTTGCTATCTTCTGGATCCTTACTTCTCCAAATTATAAGAGTTTTCAAGACATATTTGACATTTTTTTCCTTTGTTTCCTGATGATTGTCTGGGCTTTTATAACAGTGAATCCTTCAGCTTTTTAAGTTAGATTAAAATTCAGAAGAATTATATACTTCAAAATTTCAGAAAAAATGGTTAAAAAATAAGTCCTTAGGAAACACTGGCAGAACATAGTCTAAGGAAGAAATGCAGGTCTATGCAAAAGTCCCAAACTGTGTATTCATAGAAGTCAAACGATTAAAAAATCATTATTATAGGACTGAAAACAGGAGTCAAACACTAAATAAATGCTGGAACTCAACTGAGTTGAACTGAACTTGACTATCCTCCATTAGTATAAACACAGCAATGAAATTAAAGAAAGAGGAAAGCACCCTCTGATGAAAGCCAAGATAATTCTGTTGATCCCCTGTCGTATTCTACTTGGCAAACTTCAGCAAATCCTCAATACGATCATGAAGATGTTATTCACAATGTATCTAAGACCCTAAGTATATATGAAGGGTGCAGTTTGCCTCCTTAAAGGATGAAATCAGCAGATGGAAAGCTAGGTACTTGAAGCCTTTCTGGCCAGAAGCCTGAAAGCGTAGATCTTGCACAAAGGGGTGCTCTTCCATGAGAAATATTGCCCAGAGAGGGAGTTTCTTTTTTGCCTATTTTGACCTGATGATTTCTTCCATTATGAGGTAATAATGATTTCAAAAAAGACCAACCCTTGTTCTTCAGAAAGTTGCAATTCTGTCAGTGGAATTTAAAAGGAACTATTGATTAATATTTAGGTAGGGTTAGCACCAGTTTTACTGTATTATTCTTTCTTCTAGTCTTCAATGACCTTTTAAAACTACCTGAAAATTTGCATATCAACATGTAATGACACTTGCTCTTTTTATTTCTATTCTTTACTTTTCTTGCAAAGTCACACCTTTTGCCAGAAGTAATGCATTGGGTCTGGTCCTCATGGTGCTGTGCTGTGTATGAGTAGCTAGAAAGGTGTTAATAACACACCATGGTTTTGGCTACTGCTGAGCAGGGTTGCACAGCATCTAGTCTGTCCATGCAACATCCTCTCCTCATCAGTAGACTGGGGGTGGGCAAGATCTTGGGAGGGGACATAACCAGGACAGATGACCCAAACTGACCAAAAGTGATATTCCATCTGACATCTACTCAACAATAAAAGCTAAGAGACAGGAGGGGGAGAAGGGGCATTCATTACTACAATGTTTGTCTTCTGGAATAACCACTACATGCACTGAATCCCTACTTCCTGGGCAGTAGGTGGACATCACCAGCTGATGGGAAGGAAAGAAAAAATATATGTTATCCCTTGTTTCCATGTGTGACCTTTTGCTTTATTAAACTGACTTTATCTTGACCCACGCGTTTTTTTTCCACCTTACTTTCTCCCTGTCTTGTCCTGCTAATGAGAGGCAGCCTTCATCCAGCTAAGGACAACCCACCACAGCTATAAAATCTGACTTCTCATGTCAGTTTTATCTTTCCATTTCCAATTGCTCTAATTCTAGAGCCACAGCTTTAAATTATATATGATACTCTTAGCACAACCCTGTCTGTGTTTTAGTAGAAATTCTCAAGTAATATATGTCAGAAATACTGAAGAAGAAGAGGAAGAGATTTGCTGTTCTCACATTTTGATAATTGGGACAAATTCAATAGGAGTTCAGTGTCTGGGAAGTTTGGGTAAGGGAGACTGAGCACTAATATAGTTTGAGGTGTGCAGCTCTGTTCTGCATGGGGTGGTGGGACGTGGAAAGAGCCGGGGCAGGGCTCCTTATGGACCTTGACAAGGAAGGCCTGACAACAAATATCTGAATAAGAAAACTACTTTAATGAGACAGACTCGGAAGAGGAATACAGATAACAAGTCAGTTTTGTGTCCCTCCAGACACTGGGCATCCCACGCTTATGCAGTGTCAAGTAGAGCCCAGATGGATTTTCACCCTTGTGCACAAATCTCCATCAGCTCTTTTTCTTATTAACAAGATGTGTTCACACAGTCCCTCCACTAACTCTTTATTAACCAGTTGACTGAAATATCTTGAAGATAGAGACAATTATAAATTTTGCACATTTCCATACTCTCTTCAGCCAACCTGTGACAGAGGAAAGGCATGACAAGGACATCTGTATTTTCAGGATCCATTTTTTCACCTAATCAATGCCAGGCAGATTTGTACTTGTGCTTAGTCAATCTGAATGTACACACTAAAATGTTTAGGACTCCGTGCATTAACACAAAGATTTATACTTTCATCTGTTAGAGAGCAAGTGAATGAGTTACGGTGTCAAGTATTCCAGATGCAGTGTATTAATGAAACAATAATTCTTTCTGCTTTGTACCTAATACACATTGAAATAAACAACATTATTTTAAAGTATTTGTTTGGTAGGTATTTATATTAATTAGCAAAAATGTACTCCTCATCTTTGAAAGAAACAAAGAGATAAACAAGGTAGTTTAGAAAGTTACAGATTTTCATTTAGCACCTCCACAATCATCTCCAACAATAAATGAGGAATCTAAGAGCTTAAAGACTTCTGTACTGGGTCATACCACAGCTCCACACAGCATTGTATAATGTTTTCAGCAGTAACCTACAGTGATTGTTCAGAAGATATATATGTACTAGAGGTCTAATTCCCAGTTTCCCAAGTGAAGTTTTGTCAAATGTCAATGTTTTTCTAAGACATCGCTAGAGGAATAAAGACTCATTTATTTTCTAACATTTAAATTTAAGATAATGATGGATCTTAGTAATATCTCTTAAGATAATTATTGTGTATATAAAACTTATGGTTATAATATAACTCTGAAGAGATGTTTTTAGCATGTGGATGGAAATTCACACTCTTTAACTACTCTAACTACACAGAGTACAATGACAGTCACCCTGAGAATAGCTTTTTGATTTCCAAGAGGGAAGAGGTCATGGAAATTTTGTTATCTGAAAAAAAAAAAATCAGTATCTGTTCAAGGAGAACTTAAAGTCCTCCATCAATTTGACTTTCTAGTGTTTAAAGTGAAAACAAATAAAATCAAAACAATAAACCTAATATTTTAAAATACCAATACTATATTCCAATCAAAACATTGACATTTTCTTAAAAAAATTACTTTAATTTGGAATAATTAATTCTTATTAAAAAAATCCACTTATAAATACCAAATCTCAAAGTATTTGGTCTGGTGTGCTCTTTTAATTTTCTCAGTACTTTTATTTTATCATTTTCTAATTTCCTGGAGGATTTGAGAAAACTTTTTTTTTTTTCCCTCAGTCCAGTTGTGACTTAAAGTTGTAATATTGGTAGTCATATGTTGCATTTTTCCCCAGTACAATTTTCAGTGAAAAAACCAGCGATCTTTCCATCTCTTGATAAAAAGCACAATAAATAAATGCAAATTGTATTTGTGGTTAATTACAGATTTCTAGAATAATATTAAATATTCATTAAAGTCTAATATTTAACTTTTTCTGGTGGTTAGGCAGTTTATAAAAATTTTCTGAATTTCATGACACCCAGAGCATTCAAATATGGTGCTTTCAAGCTCAAATATTGATATGTCTTTCAGTTTTTGAGCACACATATTTTATACATCAATATTAAACTACTAAAAATAAACATGCAAATATTCAAAAATACCTGCAAAAATTAATCAGATGTGGGATGCTTGTTTGTTTTTTTCCTAAAATTATGGAGGCTTTTATGTACAACTCTGCTTTATGACAAAGGTTTGAAAAAAAAACCAGAAATTTTTTTCACAGGCTTATTTTACACCCGAAAAAAAGTTTCATAAATGTATTGTTTGTATTCTATTTGGAGTTTCATAAGTAAAACAGACTGATAGTGGATTTGGTGTGGGACTGTAGACAAAAATAATGGGGAAACATAAGATTTCGTCCCAGATTTGAGAGTTCACTGTTGCCAAGATCCTCTGAGTTCTCCTGAATTCACTGAATTTCTCACTAAACACAATATATATTAATCATAAATTAACAACCAAATGTCTTTCTGCAAGTAGAAGGGAATGCTAAAAGCACTTTGATATTTTAGTCATTCAGTGCAAAAGGAATCTACTTTCAGAAATCACAAAACAATAAAAAAGCCCCCTTTGCTTACAATGACATGAATTGTTACAAATGACAGGGGTTTACAAAGAGTCTGAACTTTAAGATTTTCCCAAGAAGTTCTCAGTTTTGTGTGTATGTGTTTGATTTTAGCATATAACACTGTTTAAAATTATGTGATTCATAGATACATGAAGAGACTCTTACCTGATCTTTGTGACATTGTTAGGTGACCAACTCAATCAGCTTTTTCTTAGGATGCATTTTAGTTTCTTAGGATGAATTTTTACAGACAGCAATGATTTTCATTTTACTGTAACCAGCACTTTGCATATAGAAGTCCTCTGGAAACAGAAGAGAGAAGAATTTTGAGGTATATAAAAAAAGTTGTAGAAATTCTAAGTCTTCATCCCATGATGTATACACTCAGAATGTTGATTATGCTTCATAATGCAAAGCTGTGTTTTTTTACTTCCCGCGCCCTCCCTCCCGCCCACCCAAATTAACGTGCTTTTGTGTTGAAGCCAGAAGTATTTTCAAATGTCCTGTGGTTAAAC
>NW_010259967.1:0-7742 GCF_000690775.1 Eurypyga helias
GTCCCTCGGGGTGCCCCTCTCCGAGACCCTGCCCGGTCAGAAATCGGGCCCCTTCTGCGTCCCCTCCCGCGATGTTTCGGTCCGTTTGCCCTTTACATTTCTAATGAAGATGAAGTAAGGCGGCTCCTGCTGCTGCTGCTGCTCTTCGCGGACCCTGCAGAAATATTCCATTTATCTTGGCTTATAGGAAATTAAGACCGCTTTAGAAAGACATCATCCCCAGCTCTGCCGCCCTTGGGACCCATCTGCACGTTGCCAGGATCTCTCTGTCCCTGGCTGCCTGATTTTTTTTTTTTTTTGGGGTGGGGGTTGTTGGTATTTTTTGTTGTTGTTGTGATTTGGGGTTTTTTTTCCTTTTGAGGAGGGAGGGGAAGGTGCCAGTGGATATATATGACAGAAGCAGGATCTTTTGGATGCTCTTCACTTAGAATTGATAGTTGTACATCCACTTCATCTGTGTCTCTGCTGAATCATCTCACGTTAAGGGAGAGACTTTTAAGTTCCCTTTTCACTCCTTCCCCGGTCCCCCCTGCTCATTTTTCTCAGCACAGCTGTAGGGAGGTTAGCAACCCTCGCCTGAATGTCGGATAACCTGGACACCGCGTGTCTTTCCTCTCAGTCCGTGTGACAGTCGCAAACACGCTCATGGCTGTCCAGATTCAAGGAGTATCCTGTGTTTCTCTCTCTGTGTTCGTGGCAGTGAAATGTTTTCCTAACAGTGTCATCCCCTCAGTTGTGTTTTGGTTTTTTTTGTCCGTTCTGTTATTTGTTCATGTGTTTATTTGTCTATTTAAGTTTGACCACGTTTGAAGTGGTCTAACTTAAGGCCTTTTAAAACACACTTTTACCGCAGTATCGAGCATCCCTTGAACTATGCAAAATTCCTAAAATTGCAGATGTCGTAAGGAGAAGGCATGGAAAGAACTGCCTGGGTGTCAGAAAGGGGAACTGGGAGAGAAGGAGAGAGGAAAAAACCCCAAGAAACTAGCCAGACATCAAATGACAGATTTAAGCATTTTCCTGTTGTAAATGCTGGCATTACATGTTACAGTAATTATATGCTCTGGGCTACTGTTACAGTGTTTGTCTGCTGGATAGTAACCTGAACTTAGGAAGTGAATACAGGGTTTTTTTGGATAATAGTAATATTTATAGACAAGATTATTCTCTGCAGATGTCCTATGCATACATGCTTTATTAAATATGCTTTTAACTTTCTGGCCTGCAGTGTTAAGGCCTACGTACATTGTCGAGAGAATTTTTCTCTTTAAAATTAGAGGTACTGAGCAAAGATCAGAACTGAAATCTAGAGTAAATAAAGGTCATCAAAAGTGGTATAAAAAAAAAGATGAGATTGTATTTCAGCTGTATGTAGAAGCAAGGAAAATGGTTACCTACTATCAAAATTGCATTATAGTTATTAAATGCATATTTTGACTTGTCAGAATATGATACTTTAGTGTTTTATTACCTCTAAATCTTCTGTGGCTTTTATCTTAAAATCTGACAACCAGGGTATAAATATCTAAACATTAACTTGTGTAAATATACGAATTATGTTAAATATCATGTTGTAGCATTACTGTAGGAAAAATATTTCTCTAATAGTGAACAATTTTTGTGTTGTAATCTTAGGATGTAAACTATGCATTATTTCAGTTACTTCAGTGAGCAGGCTAGGTGTTGTGATTTGATATACATTTATATATGAAAATATATTTGTAGAATTTTCTTCTCCATAATAAAATCCAAAATGTAACTTAAGCTGATTAAGGGAATCCTGGTCCCATATCCATCCCTTGCTATTACTTGCTATTTCTTTTAGCACATAAACATTTTGAAGGCATGCCATACATCTGGATTTCCTTTTTTTGTCTAATTGTTGAAGCTATACTGAAAAGATCTAATTCCTCCTGAAGTTTGTTGAATTGTGTCAATAATGTCTGAAAAGATTAGTTCTTCCACTCCACAGAGTGTACTATTTGATAGATCTTGATAAGCCTTCATCAGAATAGGAGTAAATTTATTTACTGACATAGTTAAAACATAGTTAAAACACTTACGGCCTTTTTAAAAAGCCTCATTTTCAACGTAACCCTGTTGGCATTAATGTTACTTTACTTTTCCTTTGCTGTCTCTTTACATAAATATGTGCAGGGAGATGAACTTTGTTTAATCCTCTGAATGAGCATGCTTGAATCTGAGCCTACAGTCTCATTATTCTCCCTTGAGAGAGTATTAAAACATGTAATAGTCAAGGTGAATAGTTTTGTTCTTAATTGTGATGGTGTCTGTACATAGGTAAGAGGAGAATCAAGTTGAAGTTCACAGCAATTTAAAACTCTTTGTGTATGAAAGAGCAAATTTCCTTGATGCAGAAATATTCGATCAGAAAACCACACAGATGTATGGGGATTGTGTGGGTGTCAGCCAGTAGCGTTTGGGCCTGTGTGCTTTGAAGGTGGTTCTTTTGTTCAGGTCTCTAGAGGAGGACATATACAACACATATATAAACTACAGGTTTGGAGTTAAAGGGAAGACCTTCTGAGATTGCCATCACATATGCTAATTCAGTAAGAGTTTTCATGGACATCTGCCCTTCATGAGGACAGTTTGAGAAGTCATGACAGCTGTACCAGTGGGCTTGTAATTCCTCATCTGTTGGCATATTATTATACTATTTAAAATGAAGGAAGACATGAAAAGAGCTAGCTAGTATCCCAAGTGTGCAAATAAGGCAGTAACTAGACTTCTGAAATATACTGAGATTTCCTGTGGCTCGTGTTCTCTGACAGCTTGGTTGCCTGAGCACAGTTTCTCAGGAAAAAAAACTTCCTTATATCCTCTGCCAGCGTGCTTACCGCTCTAGAAGCGTACCGTTTTAGTAAATACACACAGTCCTGTGTTAGTGCCTTTTGGTTCTGTGCATGTTTCCATCGAGCATGCCAGGATGTGGATTTTGTAATGTGGAAACCCACATTATACACTTGGAATGAGCCCACAGATTTGTTTCATATGGGATGACAGGGAGTCTTAAGATAGTAATAGCTCTCAGTTTTTAACAAACTAGGCTAGATTTGAACCAGTGGTATAGTGATGAGATAGCTAACTCATGATACTGCCAAGCGGTTGAAAAATACAGCTCACAGTGAATGGTATTACACTTGCAGAATTGTGTTTCCTGCTTAACTACAACAACTTAAGCTTTTCATATATATAAGGGTTTATTATTTACTTTGTATGGGGTTTTAAATGACCAGCTCCTGAATTATTGTTAAGATGCTCATGACAGAACTCTTCAGTACTAAGATTATTGAAGTACTCTAACACAAGCATTATGTTTTAGGGCAAAGACATAAATTAGTGTGTTTTTTCCTTAAGGCATGTAAGAAATACTATTGGTCAGTTTCTTCTGAAAAAGCTAACATTTGTTGTTTGTTTGTTTGTTTTTGTTCAGTGCAGCATCTGCCATGTCTACAGAGGGGCAGAGGGTTGATGATAGTCCAAGCACTAGTGGAGGCAGCTCTGATGGAGATCAACGTGAAGGTGTAAAAACAAGAAAGGGAGCAAGTTCAACCCAAGAAAAAAGAGGGCAAAATATCAAGCAAAACAGCTGCGAAACTGTCAACTAGTGCTAAAAGGTACGGTGTTCTTTCTGGCTGTTTATTTTCCTTTCTGTTTTTTCCGCTGACCATCAGATATATGTATTGACTCAGTATATTAATTTCCTTATTGTTTTATTATAACGCTACTATGTCAGTGTAATAGCCTTTTGAAACTGGTCACAATAATGAGACCTGTGTACTTTTTTCCTTTCTTTGACATATTGGTTCTTTCACATGGTTTTAATAGTAGCTTGCATGATAAAAGCTGACATTTTTTTATTGCTAGTAAAACTCAGACAGTTTTGTAGCCTTATAAAATATATCTCTGTATGTGTGTGTATGGCTGACGTTGAAACTTGTCATTGTAACTTACAGTTAATTAACCATAAACATTTCAGACAGTTCAGTAACCCAGCATGTTAGGACTACTGTAATACCTATTGCTGTGAAGTATGGCGTTTCCTTTTCCCAGATGGTCAGGTCAGAAATATTTGAGTGAACAACAAATGCATGTTGGTTTCATTACTTTAAACTGTGGTCTGTTTAAATACCCATTTCTTTTCCTTCTCTTTTCTGCTTGAGAGGAAAAGTGGGTTTGTAAAATAGCTATTTAAATTATTCTATGCTATCATGTCAATCTCCAGATAACAATTTTCTCGCTTGGACCAGATGGAAGGAATTTACAGCTTAGTGTAGCTCCATTAGTACACATAGGGGTGTTAGTCTCGGCAACAGAATTCAAATGGGACTATAGTGATTGAAGTCAAAAAACACTTTTAAAATAATCTGACAACATACCAGCTCTGCAGACTGTCCTGATGCAGGATTCACAGATCCTGTTTCTTTGCTGATTCAAGGCCGTGTATACTACAAGAAAAAACATTGGAGTTGTGCCACTGTGGTGAAGGAGAAGAATCAAGGCCCTGTTGTCATAATTTATAACATCTGCATGTCCATAAATACCAGTATATAAACATGTGTGTACATCTCTTCATGATTCAGGTCTTTGCCTTGGCTTAATCTGTCCCTTACCATTTACATACTTCTCTGAACTGTCTCTTCTGTCTTTCCTGTGAGGTATGGTCACGCTTTTCTTGTGCCACAGACAACTTCCTTACAGCTAGACTTTCTTTTTTCTTTCCTGGTGAAATGCTTTCTGCCTACCCATTTCTACTGTGACAATAGTCAAAGATTACCTAGTCATATCACTTACAGGATGGCTAGCAAAGTTTGCCCATGTTTCATTTTATGACTAAAAGGAGAGGAAAAAAAAAGAAAAAAAACCCACCACCAAAACCCAGCTTTCACTTCAAACTGTGATGTTATTCATGTAGTTAATCCTCACAGCTGTTACGGTTTCTGGCCGCCTACTCTTTTGTCTGCTTCCTGCTATTGTTATTTTTTTAAAAATATTAGGAATATTGGGCTAGTCATGACTTCTAAGGTCATAAAAATGAGTTTTTAAAATCCTTAGAGAAGAGTCTATGTATTCTGAACTTTGTACAATGCCTAACGTAATGATGCCACAATTCTGACAAGGGCCTGTGGACACTATCCTATTAAAAAATTAATAATGATATGTCAGAAATTGGTCTATTAATCTTAGCTTTGTATCTTCAAAGCTTAGAGCTTTTATCAACATGCATTTCACAGTGATAAAATTACTTAAACCTTTTAAAGTTTAATCATATCTGCTTATGGTTCTGCTGAAACTAATTATGCCAGTTGCTGACATCAGTATGTTTGCCAGTTAGACTCTAAAGCCAGTTTCGCATGTGTGCTAATATTGAAGGAAAGCTTTTGATTATGCATTTGAAAAGCTGAGATGATTTATGAGAGTTCTATAGATATGTGCACAATAAATAATATTTTTGAAAAAAATGTGGTTTAGGAGTTCTGGTTGTCATAGTACTTTGTGGAAGGATCACAGCAACATAGTTTTTGTAGTGACAGGGGTTTTTAATAGTATCACAGTAATTTCTTTTTTTTAATTTCAATAGTTTGTCACTGTGTTAGAACAGGGGTTACATTTCTATAAACATTCTTAATCTGGCCATGTTTTCATATTACAGGCTTTGTTTCTTTGCTTTTTAATTAAAATCATAGAATCACTGGGTTGGAAAAGACCTTTAGAGATCATCCAGTCCAACCGTATCTGTCCGCCACTAAACCATATCTCTCAGCACCTCATCCACCCGTCTCTTAAACACATCCAGGGATGGTGACTCCACCACCTCCCTGGGCAGCCTGCTCCAGTGCGTGATAACCCTTTCGGTGAAGAACTTCTTCCTTACATCCAATCTAAACCTCCCCTGGCGCAGCTTGAGACCATTCCCCCTCGTCCGATCATCTGTCATTAGGGAGAAGAGACCAACACTCAGTTCTCCACAACCTCCTTTCAGGTAGTTGTAGGCAGTGATCAGGTCTCCTCTCAGCCTCCTCTTCTCAAGGCTAAACAAGCCCAGTTCCCTCAGTCGCTCCTCATAAGACATATTCTCCAGACCCTTCATCAGTTTTGTGGCCTTTCTCTGGACACGCTCAAGGACCTCAATGTCTTTCTTGTAGAGAGGGGCCCAAAACTGAACACAGTACTCGAGGTGCGGCCTCACCAGTGCCGAGTACAGGGGGAGAATCGCATCCCTGTCATTTCTCATTTTCCTTTCTTAAGGCATTACTGTCAAAATCAGTAATGCCTTAAGAAAGGAAAATGAGAAATTAAAGTAGCAGATAAAAAGTAATACGAAGGGAAGAAAAATTACATAGTCCTCAATATGTGATAAGTATTACAGAAACTGTCAATATGGAATATCTTCATAGTCATAAAGACTGCAAATATGCTTAGGAAATTTTTCCTGGTTTAAGTTTTCAGGTCTGTGGGTTTGTATGGCATTACTCTAAAGTCACAATAATCTTCACTTAAGTGTTTCACTATGGAGTTCCCTCTAACAACTCCATTATAGTTAAAAGAGTAAACTCTACTAAAATCAGTAAAAAACCCAAACAACAGAGCGTGCTGCATTTGTGGCATTGGTTAAGATTCCCTTATCCCTGTTCAGAGCAGAGAATACCAGCAAGTTAACGTAGCACTGGAGCTGAAGTCACAGACTACAGACTTGATTCTAACCTGAGTTTGGAAATCAAGTTTTCTCACTTGGAAAGCTTTTGCATGCATATGCAATTGTAGTCACAGTATTTTTTGATTACACTGATACTTACTGTATATCTTAGATTAGAATGAAGATCTGTGAATCTGTATCTGGAACACATGTTCTCCCTTTTATTTGTATGTTTATGTTGTCATATTTAAAGAATTTTCAGTAGCGTTAGGTTTTATATAAATCAAGATTTAGCAGTGTGCTGACTTTTGCTGGTGTAAAAGTAAACTGCTACCACGTCTTATGTATGAATAAACTACTCTCCCAGCTTACTGCTTTCCACAATGATCTGATTATGGAGGCTATGTGAAACCACTTGAGTTCATATTTGAGTTAAGATCTTTGTTTTCAAGATACGGAGTTTCTTGTGTTAGCATTGCTATAGATGGCATTAAGAAAGCAGGATGCCATCACACACCATCCTTCTCTGTTAATACTTCTAGGAGTAGCTGCTGTACAGGTGTAATAGCTTACAGCGTATGTCACACAGTGTACCGGTCCTTCAATTTTCCTCACCCAGAGGGCATCACCTTAAATAGCAGCCTTTCTTACCTAACATGTCAGGATTGAGAAACTCGCTGCATATCACAATTACAGTTCAGACACAGAATTGAATTGCTGTCCTTGAAAACAGCAGGCATCTTGTTACCTCTTAAGCAGCAAATCTTAGCATGACCTTTGGATTGAGAGAAGTGTAACCATTCTTGGCTGACATAGTAGCTCAGCAAATAAATGTATTGTTTTGCTTGTCTCCTGAAGTTGATAGTTGAAAATCTGTCAACATTTATGTCCACTCCTGGAATTTTTTTACAAATATCTGTGCCTACAATGAATCGTGAACTTTAAAACTAGTTGTAATCTTTTTTTCTTAAGTGAAAGAAGTTACAGCCTGAAGGAGTAGCAAATAGGTAGTGGATTAAATTTGTTTGAAATTCAGAAAAATAAAAATGAGTGCTTTTTTACCGCTGTCTTTCCCTCCCCC
>NW_010259967.1:7773-27606 GCF_000690775.1 Eurypyga helias
CCCCCCCGAGAAGTTTATCACAGTACAGTTTTCAGTAATCTGGCAATGATATTTAGCGTGATGAAAATGACAGCAAACTATGGAGTGCTTTTTCTTATAAGAAATATCCTTGTCATTTATTGTGCATCTAGTATGGAAGCGAGAATATTTCTTTTCCTCCAGCCTGAATCTAACCACCTTTAGATCAATTTCCTGCTCAGTCACAGTTGATGTAGGGTTGAAATACATACCAGTGACTGCATTTCTTAGTATTTTCTAAGTAACATATTTTTCGGTACGACGCATTGGTTCACCCGGCTTTTATGGAGGGAGGCATGTACTTTTACTAGAAAAGTAAAAGTAAGCTCACTGTCATATAGTCCATTATTTTGCTGCTTTTCCTATTAATCATATTGGGAAATCCTCTGACATGTTCAATTCTCTCAGCTTTAGAGAACTTTGTTTCATGAAGGACACAACACACAGTCCCGCTAGGCTCGGAACAGTAGTAAATATGTCTCTGTGAGAATTAATAATATTTGAAATCCACACGGTACTTTCATGCTTCTGAATTTAGGGTTAGATTAACCTTTGCACTATTACTGGAAGGCAACTATGTTCTTTTCTGTTAGCAAATTCGAGGGGAACAATATTTTTATATGTGTGTGTATATATACGAGAGAGAGGGGTCAAATGACTTTAAGACTAAACAAAGAGTATCAGACCTGACATTGCAAATTAAACGTGCTATGTGTACAGCCCAGGACTTTGAATACTAGCAAGGGCTTCTCCCCCTGCTGCCACCCTACCCCTCAATATATAGTAAACCAGTATATCATTAGTTTAAATATAAACTGAAGATACAGAATGATTTTAATTTAGAGTCCTTTTTCCTCTCTGATATAGCTAAACATAACTGTGCTGAGGCAGAAAACCCAAAGAAAGAGATGCCAGAAAAGACCCTGCAAAAAATGTTTTGTTGCCAGAGGCCACGTATTCTCGCGGTGAACCCTCTGTGGTCAGCGAAGGAAATGAGGCACATCCTCTCCTGTGCCAGATTCTGAGGGCAACTCAATGGAGATATGAAACAAGTGCCAGAGCGGTGGAATAGCTCATGCAGACAAAAGGCCAGCTTGCACACTGGAGGTCTCTATCAGTGCAGGGCTCTCTGGGATGTTGCCTGACGATTTAATTGTAACTTTGAATGCTGTGACATGTGAACAAGCTATTGCATGTCAGCTGCTCTACAGAAACTGTTTATGAATGTGCTCTCAGCATGAATGCAAGGTAAATTAAGGTTGCAACAAAAGAGGTGTAAGGTGTATATATTAATTTTAGTTTAGGATGCCAAGAGTAGGAGAATAAACACAGACAGCTTGCTGAGGAGCAATTGATGGACAATATTAATGTAATATAAAAGTAATCATGAATGAAACATCTCTTTATCTTAGATGCTTGCAAAAGCAGTTAGGACTTTTGAACATAAATAGAAGGTACCATCTGATCAATTTTTATTGCTTGAAGCAGAATGGTATTTTGTTCTTGTTTGTTCAGTCACAGGAAAAGCTTGAAAAAGGGCCATTTTAGCACTCTTGGCATTAGAAGTTAGAAATTTTGGGTTGAACTAGTACAGAGGGAGAAGAGGAGAGCTAGGTACCCTTTTGTTTTCGGAATGGAGGGGACGTGGGTTAGGATTTAGGAGGAAGAATATAAAGGTTTTCATCTAGGACTTAAGCTGCGCTTGTCAATCCATGCTTGATGTGTCTCAGACTCATTGTAATGCAATGAAATATTAACTGCCCTTACTACTATCTGTAAAAGCAAAGGAATAATCCATGAGTCTGTAGAAGTTCAATGCCATTATTCTGTAACTTCCCAAAAGGTGAAAAAAGCAGAACGACCCATAAAACATGAAATTGGAAATTTCATGCTACCAAGATTTTCCATGATTTGAATTTGTGATAGTATAAATTTCAAAAACACAATAGAAATTTGTCATGTACAGAAAAATATTTTAAGCATCTCCCACACTTGTAAGATCTGCCTTCAAAAAGGTCTGAACTGTTAGAATTGTTTAAATGGAGCAACAATTTTGCACTTAGGAGCATGTTTGTTGTGTTTAGGCTTCACTAATCGGATTTTCCCTTTTAAAAAATGTAGTGGATTTTCAGTGTTACTACAGTGACTTGCTGTAAATATTGAGCAAGCAGCCTGTGCCTCTCTTCTTACAAGAAAGGAATTGTATTTATTGGGGAAATTCTAAGTATTGGAGGTGTAAATATTTCATTGAGTAGCAAAAGCAATTAAACATTGAGTTTCTCCCCCTCTATAGGATAACTAGCATGTGTGTACGTAGGGTTCGGGTGCATAGAACTTAGAAGAAAAGCTAAGCATCTGAAAGACTGTTTTTATCTTTTCAACAGTATCAGCTGGTCTAATAAACAATTATTACCTCTGCCTACAAATCTTGTCCATGTGTGTCCTAATTATTTCAGAATGTGAATGATAAAGGATTGGAGTTTCTGGCTCAGGCCAGTTCCTTTACTGCCTTTGGTTCATTTATTCATTATAGCCATAAAATCAACTCACAGTGGCATAAGGGGTATTCTGATCATGGCTGTGAGACCCCTTTGCGTGTAAGATTGTGTTTGGATCTTAACATTATATAGAGAATTAAACTGCTCATTTTTATGCTATATATGCCAATACACCTGAATGTTTATTTTGATAAACCCTTTTCTTTGCCTGTATTTATGTGCAAAATGGATGGTAGTGTGTACTTCAGGTCAGGCCTGAACTCTTGAGTTGTGGCTTGATCATGTATCTCAGGAATTTTAGTGGTAGCATTGTGCAGGTTTTCTTAGTGTAGGGTATAAAAGGAATAGCAATCTGCTTCTGTACCTAGGGCAGGTGTGACATTGTGTGTGTGGGAAGGACTAACCCCTTTTAATGATGCAGGCTGGGGAGCAGCTCTGCTGAGAAGGACGTGGGGCCCTGGCAGACAGCAAGCTCAGTGTGAGGCAGCAGCAAAGGCTAATTGCCTTCTGGGCCATATAACTGGAGTGCAGTCCGTATGTAAAGCGATTTATGTCCTCTAGTTAGAACGCATCTGGAATAACATGTACCTGGTTTTGGGCCCCCCAGTACAAAGGTGGCACGCACTGGAGCAAGTCCACCACCAGGTTCCCAGCCTGGCCAGGGAGCTGGAGCTCCTACCTTTGAGGATGGGCTTTGGGGGACCTGACAGCAGCCCCCCAGTACCTAGGAGGAGGTTATGGAGAAGACCGTGATGGTCTCTTCCCCTAGGGGTGTGAGACAACTATCCTCTCAAGTTGTTTTTTTTTGCCCTGCCACTAAGAGATACTTTAAGTTAAATATTCTGGAGAGCCAGAGCTATGAGGCATATAGGCAGAGAGGAAATAGAGAAGGAGGATATGCGAGACATCTAATTGTCGTGCAAGTGAGCCAAGGAGCTAAGAATCCTGACCTATAGAAAAAGTGGGATTTTTTAGGTGGTTGCTCATGGCATAACTTGTCCCAGATTGGAGGCTTGTTTTGCAGAAAATGTTTGATTTGTAGTTCAACATTTTCAGGAGCTGCTTCATGAAACCTGATAGCATCTTCTTTCCATCAGAAATTATAGGAATTGTATTTTATTATTATTGATTACTGTAGAAATGTTCATAAAGTTGAAAGAAATATATTGTAAAGAAGACCTGATAATATTTTTTTGTTTTTCTCTTAAGAATTCAGAAAGAACTTGCAGAAATTACATTAGACCCTCCTCCAAACTGTAGGTAAGTTCACCTGGATTTTATTAATCTGGAATATGGAAATGGAATATATGGATTTAGGGAAATTGCATAGGGAACTGGAGTAAATTTTAGCTATTCCTTTGCGCTGCTAAATTAGTGATTTTGGAGTAAAAACTGACACATAACGTTTGCTTACATACAAGGAATTGACGTGACATACTTTGGGTAACACATGGAGTGGTGGAAGCTGATGAACTCTACAATGTGTTTAATAGATACAGGGTGAAAATTAAATCAGCCTTCATTTGCGGTATTAAATCAATAGCATTTTGTTTGATTCTGTAAAATGTAATCTTGGTGGCAGTTGCTGGTGTGTTTGATTCCCTTTTCTTGCAAATTGTTAACACACTGTGAATATAATGGGGAAGGAAAAATGTTATAGACACACTATTATTATTCTTCTGACTGTGTTTCTGGTGATCAGTTATGATATTCAGTGGAAACTTCCTGAAATAAGAGTATATCATTGCATAGCCTTTCTAATAATGACTTCGTGCTTGTGTTTTAGTGGTGTGAGGTTCTTCAAATTTTTTTTTCCTGACAGGTACGCTTACTTCTGGTGTGTTTAAGCTTGCCTTTGAAATGAGTGATGAGGTAGGCCTAGAAACCCTGGCTGCCTGGTGGCCGGGGCAGTCTACAGTTGTTTTCAGATGGCTGTCTCCAGCTTCTTATCTGTCAGCTTGACATATGGTCAGCGTTGGAGCTGGGCCAGGGCTGCACAGCGCTGCTTAAAGGAGCCCCTGCCACCCCACCTCTCGCGGGGAGAGGTCGGGCTTGGCGCAGAGGAATAGCTTCCATCCAGTCCTGCCAACCTATTTCAACTGATGTGGTTAGTAGGATTCATTCTATTAGTGCAGTAAAATGAAAGATTGATAGAAATGGCTGATTGCATGCAGATTTTATAATGAATCCCAGCACGTTTCAGTATCGAATTAACTAAGCAACTGGTAGTAAAAATGACAGTCAGCTTTATTGTTTTGGTCTCTTGACAAAAGTATGTGTGAGAAAATATTCTAACAAGATTTGATGTGGTTGAGCTGGATCTCAAGATACAAGTCAAGCGGCTGTGTACTAAAGCACTGTGTCGTGAAGTAGCCTTGCAATAATAGCGTTCAAAGAGTATTTCAGTCAATTAGGATGAACAGTTCTTTGCTAGATAAAACATTTTAATAGCTAAGCTGTTCTGTCATACTTACGACTGTGTGCGAATCTTCAATCACATCAAAGCTGTTTCAAATGGCAGATCTTTACTTAGGTGTTGATGACTGATGCCTATTAGTGGATTGATTTGCTGAGATGAATATAAAACTTCAGTCTGTTGTAGAAGAATGCATAAGTCTTTGAACTGAGTCTAAGAGGCTCATAGTTTTTATAGCAGTGTCATTTGTTCTAGTTTTCTGAATCCTTGCCTTTGTAACAACGCAGTTGTTTCAGTATACAAGATACTGTTATTTGATTTTGCTCTTGCTAGCAAGTGTAAAGTGAGCAATGGCTGTCTTAGTGGAAAGCCCTTTGGTGACTTGCAATTTAAAAAAAAAGGGAGCTGGAGATTTCCTTGGTGTTTTGTTTTGTTTTTTTTTTTTAATTATTTACACTAATGATAAAATAGCAATAAAGTGCACCGCATGATGCTGTTTTGCAAAATCAAAAAATTACATCTAGCTTCGTGTGTCTGCTGCTTTAACACAGTTCTTGAGATGCAGAATTATTTCATGTTGTGATCTTGATAGATAACCATTAGTAACTTTACTATTAGCAAATATGTTTTTATAGTCAATACAGAATCACTTCATTTAGTTTTATGCTCTGTTGACATAGTCTAAACAGTGTTTTCATTTGAACTTCATCTATTTTCTATTATAGTTAAACATTACAAAATAAATACATCAGCCAGACATGATTCTTCAACATAATGAAGAAAGCCAAGCTATAGTACAGTACATCTTACCCTAAAGTATTGATACGTCCTTTCTTGTTTTCAGTGAAATGTAGATCATTGTTATAAGAGGTGTTAGATTTTTCTATTAAAAAAAACATTTCATAAAAACAAGTTCCTTACAGACGCAGGGTACTTGAAATGGCTGTGATTCCAGCATACCTTCCCTATCTTTATATATAAAATAAATCATGGTTGGGCAATAAAAATGTGATAAATCTCAAAACTAAGCACCACAGATGTGAAGGAAAATTTTATTATTCAAGAATGTTCTTGAAGTAGTTATTTAGGAACTTCTGATAGGCAAGATACTGAGCTGAATTGGAACTTGGGTGGAATGTTGCGAGGTTTTCCATTAACTACAGCAGGCCAAAGCTTCAGGTTTGTCTCATTCAGGAAAAAAAACCCAAAATGGAACAGTATCTGTAGTACAGTAGCATCCCTTAATGGCATGCTAGGCTACACAGGCAGTACAAGCTCCAAGGGAGTTGCAGCTTCCACTTCTGCGGCAGCTGCAATCTTAACGCTTCCCCTGCCTCATCGCCAGAAGAGAATAGGCTGTATAATCTTCTTGTTTGTCTGGAAGACAAAAAAGGTCTTGCTCACACATGTGCCTTGTAATTGGCAGATCATCACTACTGCGACTTGCAGGATCTTTCCAAAACTGTGGAAAGCTGTGGATTTCAGAGTTCCTAAAAAAAATCTGTCACGTTTGGCTTTAAAAGGAGATTTAATGTTATAAGAAATTGGAGTTGCCTGCCCCCCTAGGTACTGCTGTATTTCATGTTCTGTAGTTGCAGTGGAAAGAGTCCTCTTGACTCCCCAAACTTTGGATCATTCCTAAGGACGGAGACTGTATAATCTTCTAAGTGTCAAAAAGTCAAGCTGGGGGTGTGTGGGAGTTGAGCAGTGTAATCATTGCTATTTTTGGGGGAAGGCACGTCATAAAAAACCCTGTTATACTTTGCGTTGAACAGAAAGAACTGGATGGGTTTTGGTATGTGTTGTTTCCACCCTTTGCTTTTGTACAGAGATGAATTTACTGTCTAGGAGAGTCCTGAATGCTTAGTAGGTACATTTGTATTTTAAATCTGCAGTATTGTGAAATTTTAGTTTGTCAGGAGACTGTATACCTAGACGTTTGCCGCTCTTTCTTTCCTCCTCATTGAAATACTAAAGCTTGATTGCTAGATATCTTGCACATATTATACCTCTGAGTAGTGCAGAGTACACCTTTTCTCATGGGCGATTAAAAACCTCATCTTTAAGTATAATTTTCATACATTGCCATGCTGGAAGAAGGGAATAGTTGGGAATTCTTGGAGTTAAACTAATGCCTTTTCAAGATTTCCCGTATTTTGGACTGCATCTTGTCCAAGACAATAGGTTTCGTAGAATACAACTTCCATTGTCAGCATTGCATACTATTTCCCTTCTCACTGGCAAGAGAACAACATCTCTGTGGCAACTTACACCAATTGCTTACATGGAAAAATAATATTTGGAAAGTATTTAATGTATTTTTAGCTTCTTTCAATGTGAACTTAGCAGCTGGAAACAAGGAGAGCCAGCACAAAGTGAATAGCAGCTCTCTGTGGACAACACTTGGAGCAACCGCTCAAAATTTTCCTATTAAGTCACTGTTGTTCCCTATCTTCCTCTTTGTGTTTTCTTTTGATGTTTTCTAGCATATTTGGCACCATTATTCTATTTTCTGTGTATCTACTGCTATTCCTTTTATGTGTATACATTTTATTTCTTTTCCCCTGTAGCATTATGGGTGATGCTTGGGGCTCAGAAATATACGTTGGAGGGCTGTGCACCTTAGTGGGTAAATTGACTGGTTCCCGCTCCAAAGCAATCAATTGAAAGCCGTGTATGTAGTCTTATCTCTTCTATTAGTTTGAAATCATTACATTAATTCCTTGCTTCCTATATTTTCTGCAACATTGAGAAACAGCCAACTTATCTGATCCTGGTGTTTTGCTTGTGAAAACTAATCACACTGAAAAGACTTAAGCCACTTTTTTTGGGGGTGGGGGTGTGAGGGGGAGCTGATGATATAGAGAAGAGACAAGTGGAATGTCAAATCATTCAGCTTGGCTTAGGGAGAGAGGTCAGCGTGCCTCATGGATGTCTCTTGCACTGTATGGAATCTGACGCTCCTGTTCAGTATCACTCTGGCTCAGCTTTTGCTGAAATGATGGGACTGTGATCTTCACAACTCCAAGGGATTATGTGAATTCCATCAATGTTAAGTTATTGTTCTCGGGGCCATTTGTTTGAACTCTTGCCTAGTGCTACATTAAAGCAAAGGAGATGGCACAGGTCTCGGGAGCAGAAAACAAATGTTTGCACAATTGCATGGGAAGACTGGGAGGGAGAAGATTGACAGCTCACAACATTGACTGACTTGGGGGGTGTGTCTGAATAATCTTGGTTAGATATGTTTCCTTAAAATATTTGAATAAAGGTGAAAATATTTAGAGAAAGCAGAGTATTGCCTTCTCCAAATGCAAAAATGATTCCTCTTGGGTGCTGAAAGGATTCTGGTTTTAACGCAATTTGCTCAGTCTCCTTTAGCTTGCACACCGAGTTTACTTAATGATTTTGGCAGCATTAAGCACTTCCTCAGTAATACTGCCTCTGCTTAGGTCATGTCCACTACCTATTTCACTATCTTTAGATGTGTGTTGAGTTCTTTTTACTGTTGTGCAGAACACACAGGCTACTTCAGTGAGGTGCTTCTGTGCTCTGTAACCAAAGAAGCAACTTCAGGGCAGCACAGGCACAAAAAGATGAGTCTTTATGTGCTGGTTCCTTCATAAAACTCTGGAAGTGCAAAGGGTGATCAGCATCATACTCATGGTTGTTTTATCACTTAGAAGGAGTATGGGAGTATAGTGGCTCCCGTGGCTAAAGAAGGGCTTGATCCTATTTCTCCTGATAGGGATTTCACTGAAGGAGGACCTAAACACAAAATTCAAGTGGAAAAAAAAAAAATCCTCAAGACCTAGAGCCTATGTTTTTATTTTAGAAGGAACTGTGATCAGTGATTTTGATTGTTTGAGTTAGGGATGCATCAGTCTGTTGCCATAGGCACATGAGTACGATGCATGTGATGCTAATGCATGAGCAGGATGAAAAGTAGAATAAGGAATGCTTTCTTTGAACGTTTTTCCTCACAAACATTTCCAGCTTCCTTGGTATGAATCTGGGCTCTCTTCCCGTTACATTATGTTACCCATGGAGTTTACCTTCTGCCTGTATAATCTTTCTTTGATCTACTGCTAGCTTTCTATAACCTTCCAGAGACAATGTGACACAGAAAATTGTATATAACTTTGCCTGGTTAGGCCTCTTAAGAATTTACAGCAAATAGCAAAACTTAATCAAAGAGATACGCATAGAAGCAGTTGAGATTAATGTGGGTTTAAATCTGTGCTATATTGACATTCGAGGATAAGAATGAATGTAAAATGTCTTTTGAGTGCTCATTGCAACTGCTTTATTTTTTAATTTTGATTCCCTTTCTGCTTCAAAAGCAGCATGTCCCAAAACCAGGCAATTTAACGATCGCACTGGGATTATATTTTATAATAGCAACTTTAGTATATTTTATCACTTGAGTTAGCTTGCCTGTTTGTTATAATTGGTAAGTTTTTTGGTTTATTACTCTGGTACCTTGAAGTACCTCGGATGAAAAAGGCATATATTACTTTTTAATATGTAATCTTTAATTCCTTTAGCTATTTTCTTTTAAGACAGTGCAGGACAGTGTCACTTGTGCTTTAAGGTCTGAAGCATGTAAGTGTAGTAAAACATTTTTTTAAAATATCTGTGTGTTTTCTCTGTAAATGTGACTCTAGACCTTTCAATGTCATATTGTTTACAAAGGATCTGTTTTTAAAAAATAACACACAGATGTTTCTTTTTGCACGTCTTCCCTGTGTCAAGATGCAGAGTACTTGGAAGGCCATCTGAAATACAGCTGATGTTCCTTCAATGATACGGTATCTTTGAAAACGTATGTTTGATATGGAAAATCAGGCAGCACTGAGCTGCTTTTTTTTTTTTTTTAACTGAATAAACTGAATTCTGAATATCTGCTTGATTCCATTACTGTTTGTGGTCGTGGGGTGATTTTAGGATTGATTAGATGCAGCACTCAAAAGCTTCAGGATTTATCATGGGCACTGGTGGCTAGAAACCTTAGCAACTTTCATGAAGATGAGAAGGGAAAAAATAAAAAAGAGGCAGTAAGGGAGCCTGCTGCTGGCTGCTTGCCAGGACTGGCAACTCTGCTCACTGGTGATGGAGTAAGGGACTGCCTGACAACACCCATTAATACCTCCCAGCGTAACAATGCCCCCACATGATTTCTGCCAGTTCTCCCAGTTTTCGAATGATGACTACTTCTCTCCCAGGAGGAAAAGAAAACAAAAATAATATTAGAGAAGAATACTTCAGAAGAGTACTTCAGCGAGTACTGTGTGAGTGCAGATTCAGAAGGTCAGGGCACATTCCATGGAGGTCCTGACGATCACACATTCCTTGAAGCAGGAAAGGACAGAAAAGTGCCCAAAAAGGAGCCTATGATAGACATAGAATGGATCCTTGATATTTGCAATGTGCTTAGTGTACGAGATCAGTAAATTGCAAGTGTGGGGAAGATGGAGCGGAGGACTATAACAAGGGTAAAAAGAAACACTTTGATGCTTTTAGCGTGGGGAATTCTGAACAGAGACATTTTCTTCCAGTGGTTTCATATCGAGTTGCGGCTCGTCTTTGTAAGTCAGTCTCCTAGGAAGTACAAGGGCAGTTCCCAATGCTTTCTGCTCCAGAATTTTTCAGACTTTCTTCCACTGACATTTCTTTTGCCCTCTCCTACATAGCTAAACAAAGTTGTTTGTTTTGGTACTGTTTTTCTTTGCGAGTCTGAGTTTGGTATATAACACAGAACTGATATTATATATGCATGTTTTTGTAATCTCCTCAATTTAGTCCTCATAAAACAGCAAAAAAAGCTCTCCCCCCCAACAAACCCTAAAATAAGTGTATTAAATAAACAGTTGTTCCTTGCCAGCAAGGGAAACAAAACCACATTGGCTGAGACTTTGCATCATTGTTAGGAGACTTTGCAAGGAAATACCTAAATATTTAAATTTTAAATTTAGTTTGATTTCAATTGTAGTTTAGCTATTTCTGTGTGGGGTTTTTTTCCCCCTATTTTCTTTCTAAATGTAGACTAATTTCACGTGTAAAAACTACGCATGGATCGATTTCTTTACAAAAATTGAATAGAGCATAGTTATATTTGAAAGTGAGACTGTAGCAGGTACTATTGCAGTCAAGAAGCGGTCACTGCCATTTCATGATAATCATGTAAGAAACATGCTTTTATTAGCAACTCATTACCCTTTAGTAAATTCCTCATTACTGAATAAATGGGAGAAATGGAAGGTACGTTGTTGGTTGGGACTGACAACATTACTGATAATGAAGTATTTGTTTCTTTAAATAAATGGCACAATCTCAGAAGTGCCTAATGCTGTTGTCTTCAGTGCACCGACATTTGCTCAGAATTTGAACTGTAATCTTCTATGTAATGCTTAAAAGCTATTTAATTTTAAGAAAACTTTTAAAAAGCATCTGATAAGTTCATGTTATTTCCTGACTGCAATTGTGTACCTCTTATTCCTTCCAAAGAAAAAATAGTGTTTTCCTTTCTCTTTGGAAATCTATTTTAAACAAATCAAACTTTCTCCATTCTGATACCATAATTCTACAGCTTTTTAACAGCTGTTAACTTATGCACTTTATTCTTTTGTTGTGTTGTTTGTTTGTTTTGGCTGGTTTGTTTGTTGTTGTTGCTGGTTTTGCTTTGGTTTTATATAGTCATGACAGTCTGAGTTAATGCTCTAATTTATCTTTTATTCTTGGTATACATGGAATGTGTACAGATTTGCAATTAATAGCCTGAAATTAATGAAATTGTTTTCCAAAGTCTCCTGGCAGAAAAGCTGCAGTTTAACACTAAAAAAGTCATGAACGAGTAACAGAGCGTGCTTTACAGTGTTTCGGAAACACACTATGAAATTGATCTGGGTGCTGTTCTCTTGGTGTGCAATAAAACTTATTTATGCTGTAGTTACACATTTGCAGCTTTGTACAAGCTTTTTGGGGTATCTAATTGGCTGCAGCTTTGAATCGTATCATAACACATGCCAAATGTTGCTAATTACAATTAAGATATCTACTTGAAATAATCTTTGTTTTCATTTTCCCTGACAATTTATTTTTTTCACTTATTTACATGCCTTTAATTTTTCATTTTAACAGTTCTTGCAGCACTTTAATTTATTTTTGTTTCAAAGCTGTGGAATTGGATTAAACAGGGTTTTTTAAACACTTCCATGTTGCTTGGAAAGAAGCCAGTTACTGTGTATCGGCTTAATAGGAACCATGCTTAGCAGTGCCTCACATATGGCAGCTCGTGTTTGTGTGGTAAGGCATTATGTATTTTAAATATTACCTTTTATACGATAGTCAAATTTGTGCCAGAATCTGAAGTTTCCTCTGATTAATGTTAACAAAAATAGCAGAGAGCCAACTGTTTCTGTTTTTTAGGGAGAAATACGTAATTAAATACATAATTTACTGTCTGCTCGGCACAAAAGCCATATTTATGTGGCCTTTATTAACTTGAGATGCATACTGTGCCTAGAGAAGGCTATAGGTGAGTGATAATACGCTTTCTTGACATTTTTAGCCCTTTAATATTGTAAATATTGTGGAGGCCAAGATGGTGACTGTGTAGCTAAGACTGAAATACAAGGGTTTGCACTTAATTTAGGAGATTGAGTTATATTTGAAGAATAAGCGGTACACAGTTACAGCAATTACTCTTAAGAGTAACACTTGACATGGCTGACAACTTAAAGCTTAAAGTTCTCAAGGTTTTTTTCTGGTTTGGGTGTTTTGGTCTTGTTTTGGGTAGGGGTGGGTTTTTTGTTTGTTTGTTTTAAACAGTATAGCCTTTATGAAATTTAGAGCATTTGTTCTGGACTGTGTGGCTGTAGACAGTCTTTTTGTATAGAATTCAGCAGTGACTCTTCATAATGGATTTTCTTTATCAGAAAATAATATTGTTGTTCAGTGGAGAAATAGGAAATAATTTAATTATTTCAAAATTATTGCCTAATTTTTAGTTCAGGTTTGTTTTTGGGGGAGGAGGTTTTTTTTTATTTTTGCAAGATTAGCTGATGTTCGGTTTAACTTTTGTTTGGGAGCTATTGAGCGTAATCACCACTGAAAATATACATCATAAATCTAATAGAGATTATTATCCTTCTTCTTATAACTTCAAAACTGCCAAAGGAAATCCTTTTCTCTCTATTACACCAGTACAGTGTCCTCTGCATCAATCATAATTATGTGGGTAATGCATATAAACCTGTACTAACAGATTGGATTTATTTTACATTTTAAGGTGTTCTAATTCTAAAATGTCAAGTAAGTGTTTTATTACAGTAATTTATTATTAGTCTATTTATACATAAGAAGGCAGTGTTTAGGACTTCATATGTTTGAGCTATGCGGGGTGTTGTTGTTTGTTTGTCTGGTTGGTTGGTTGGGTGTTTTTAAGATAATTACAACATACTTAGAATAACTGTATGGTGTCAACTTCTATTTTACCATAGATGTGATCCATAGAATTTAAAAATGCTGTGCAGTCTCGCTATTTGATATCTTAGGTAGCCTGAATAGGATAGATGTATGTATTACCTATAAAATAAGGCAAGTTATAGCTGTTCAAAAGAGGATGGATGGAATATGAGTAGCACATTTAATTTTCAGAGGAGTTTTTAATTGAAAAATTAGATGTCTGCCTAGCATGCAATTTCAGATTTGTTGATACAAATAATTGAGTGCTAAGATCATAGCTGTGGAATTTAGGGTTGCAAATCAGGGATAAAAACCCCCAAAAAACCCCAACCAAGTTTCAAATTTGGGGCTTGCAGCCAGGGTGGGTTCACAGGAAAACTGGTTTCAGAACTGTTATGGTAAATGCAGTGCTGACTTTTGCAGTAACATGAAGTAACCATGGATGGGATTCATTAAGTGTTCTAGATTAAGCTATTGGCTAGTGTTAACCGGGCTTGAACGTTACACAGGAACTTTGACTCAGTATCTAGCATGAAAGTGGACTGTTTCCGTTATTTCGAATTTTGTTGGTTAGCTTGGAAAGAAGGGCATTCTTGACTGGACTTTTTATGGAGGAATGTCTGGCTTTTGATTACTGGATAAGTGTTAGCCTTGATCCAGGTTATATTGGAGTAAGTCCATTTTTCTGCAGCAAGCATCAGCAGGCTTAAATCATTCAGAATGCATTGTGGGAGTGCTCTTTTTGGAACTGCACTTCTCCCATCCCAGAGGACTGATTTTGCTGGCTGGGTCAGAAACACAACTGTGGTTTCTTGTATCTCCTGCATACGATCTGCCAGGTTGCCTGGCAAAAACTCTGGAGTCGCTTTGTGCCTTGAATACAAAGAGCAGGTTCTTCATCTTGCCTTTCCCTTTCCTGATGTACTTGTATAAGATCTGCTGTAGTTAGAGAAAGTAGCCAGGTCTGGTGATAGGGGAGAAAGCCCAACACCCCCCTATAATTAGCTGTTTGTCTTATTTGTGTTCTTTTACTGATAAAGTAAGACCTGTCAGTCTATAACAGTATCTCTAAAAGAGGGCTCGCTTCGCTGCCATGTCTTATTCACAGCAATGTCCTGTCGGTAGCGGCGGGAACAGTAAGACACTTTGACACACAGTGCACGCATTACAAAAATGAAGTGTCATATCAAAAATGGCTGTAAACATTTTCACAGTCACTTGTCATTGCACGTTTGAAGGTGGGAAATTTTTAGAGAATATGACTCAATTTTCTTCTTTCCCTTCCCTCCATGTCTGGGCTGCCTAGAAGGGAAGAAGCGTCTACTTAATGTGGCACTTCAATGGGCTGTTGTGGGCACAACTACTATAATCCCGTTTTTCTGAGCATGTTGCTCAACAGTCTAACAGTTAGGCATCAATGCAGGAGGACTATTTTGATCTAGCATTAACTGAATTATAAGGGTGTTTTTAAATTTATAAACTGCAGTCTTCAAAGAATAAGATTGGGCGATCACAAATATCACTGGGATGAGAAGTTGTCTAGCTGATAGGCATCACATAATCAACTCAAATCTCATTTGAGTCTGGAATTACTGTAGTGTAAATCAGATTTAAATGCATGATTCAAGTATAATGACCTCCTGCATTGCAAACCTCCCTGAGAGATATTTAATTAATAAGGTATGTTACCTGTGAGTATTTTGGCATGTATGTGTGGCATACACTTTAAGGTAGCCACAAATACAGCCTGAAAAGCCTACAATGCGATGGCTGTAGGATGGCGCATTTTCAAGACATTCTGCAGCAACCTGCTTTGCTCCTTACTGAATGCAAATAGCTGAGGGAATGACAACTATCTCAGTTTCAGTAGAATCTTTATGATTTATATGATAATGATAATTTTATTCTGCTGCCAGCACAGAGCACTTTGCAGACTGATATCAAGGTTAATTGTCACTTTGAGAAGAAGTGAAGTACAGTCTGCCAACCTGATGCTCCGCTCAGCTGAGAAAGATAATTGGTATTCAAGTAGTATTTAAATGAGCCCAAATGCCAATAAATACACAACCATAATATTTAATTTTTTTCTCTCTTTCTCGTGTTAATTCACTGTGCTAGAGCATGAGGTCATCACTGTGTATAAATATCACTAATGGACGCTGTAGTAAAAACATGCTGACTATTTACAGAACTTAGGAGTGGGTTTCCTCCAGTGTGGGCTGCGGGGAAATACTTTAAACTTGAGTTCCTCTTGTCAACACATCCTAATTCTTTTATGTCTGTGGTTGCTTTTAGCAGTTGTACTGTTGCCTTATATACAACTCCTTATGCACTGTGACCCGACCTTATTGACACATCTGAGAGGTTTGCAATTTGTACTATACCTTGGAGTTCTTAAGGCTGCTCCTTGCTCCACGTATTTTACATTCATTCTAATGATAACTTCTCCCCCCTGCCCCCACCTAGATCTGGGGAATTGTAAGCAACCCAGTGGCTATAGAAATAATTTAGAAACATGCAAATATTGCTATAAATAAGTAGGTTGGGGTTTTTTTTTGTATCCTTTGGAGCTGTGAAACTTTTTAAGGGAGCTGTTCAGCTATATGAAACAGTGTAGTCCTATCCTAGAGAGCCACGAGGCTGTCCCAAAATCTGGGACTGGCTCCGTTTAATTTACATAACCCCTTTTAACTTAGGGTCTTCAAAGTTGAGGTTTTACTGTGTAGCTTTTCCTCTTTTTGAAATACTTTAATTGAACACAATGCATGCACCTTTTTCTACCTGCTGCCTCCCTGGAGATTTTTTTTTCTTGTGCTGTTTAAAAATTAGTAGCTGCAGGGGTCTTTTAGCCTTGAGAATTGTTAATTTATTTTGGTGCAGCAGTAGCTCTGTCTGAATACTTGTACTTGCTGTTCTTTTCTGCGCTGCCAAGCTGGCTTTCTCCTTCTTCACATGAAAACTCCTGGGTTTATGTTCAGTGATTTGTTATTGCTAATATTTCAGTGAAGTGGGTTCTGTTTGTTTGGTTTTTATTTAGAATATTAATTTGATCCAATTTTTGGACTAAATTAATAACTGATGTAACTACTAGCCAGACTATATTGTAAATATGTCTAAAATTTGCACAGTAAAATTATAGAATGGTTACTTTAAAGACTTCAAGAAGTAAAGATAAAATAAACTTACCTTAGTGTTTTATGTGAAGGGAATGATTTTTGCCAAGAATCCATAAATTCCTGGCTAATGTGTTTGCATACTCCTATTATAGGAGGACAGCTCATTACTTAAGTTTAAAAGACCACTTTCTTGTTAATTTAATCCTGTTACATAATATGCAATATAGTCCT
Source organism: Eurypyga helias (assembly GCF_000690775.1). Taxonomy (NCBI): domain Eukaryota; kingdom Metazoa; phylum Chordata; class Aves; order Eurypygiformes; family Eurypygidae; genus Eurypyga; species Eurypyga helias. The sequence goes on from NW_010259967.1 coordinate 24,519, forward strand.
TTGGCTAAGAAACACAAATTCTTCACTGGATTGCTTTCACTCCTAAACATTTCCATACGTTTTTGTAAAATTTTTAGGTTCTGTATGGCTTAGTAGCTTTCCACATGACTAATGAAGATTTTAACAAACAAAATGGAAAAGGGCCAACTTGTAATTGTTAGTGCGGTAGCATAATCAGCCATACACGGTTTGTTTGTTATAGCTCAGCAATAGAACAATGTTTCAAAGAGAAAGCATGCAGAGATGATTAGTAAGTACCACAGTGATGTGAAACTGTCCAACTACAGAAGCAGTCTAGCTGGGTTATTCATACGAATACTTCAGTATGTGCTTATGTTTTTCTTATCATAAGGGGAACCGATAATGTCTGATTTTAGTATCCATTTATACGGAGTTACTAGGTTAAATAAATGAAAGGGATTTTTTTTGTTGTTGGTGGGTTTTTTTGCCTTGGATAAATGGATGCATTGTAGAAGTATAGTAAATGCTACGTGTTGTACAAACTGCCAAACTGATTAGAGCTTACTTTATGCAAATATGAAAAGGTGAAAAATATCTGGCAGGAAGACAGGTATTGTTAAACAATAAAATGTTTATCAGATACTTATCAAAGGTATAGATAAGTAACTTCAGGATTTATTTTGTAGCAATTACAAAGGCTGCAAAATGAACATTCTTTCTGATGGTATATTGATTGAAATGAAGAAATGGAATGAGAAATAGCAATGCTGTGTGATAAGTAATAGAGAGGATTAAGTTGCATAATAGTTGTTACAGCTTTTCAATCTGTTTTGCTGAATTTGTTGCAAGCAAGCTTTAGAACAAACAAACAAAAAAACCAAACCCCAGCCAGTAAGTAAAAAAACAAAGCAAAACCCAAAACTGTTGCTGATTTTACACAAGAATCCAAACATAGTTGATTCATAAAACTGTGTGGTTGCTTGGTCAGTTGAATAAATATAAAACTCCTTCTATTTCACTTTCAGAATTTTCGTTGTCCCTAACTAGTTCAGATATCATTCTGTGTCCTTCTGTGGCAAGTTTGAAGATAGCATTCCACCATGAATTCTTCCTGGCTTCATCTCAGTCCTACAAAGTGGTATTCTCTTGAGAATTCAGTATCAAATACAGTATGCTTGTATAGTGAATAGAAGGAGGTATATTTGCAGCTTATCTGTGGAGAGACAGTATATTAGTGTCAGTTTTTCAAGAGTAAATGCCATTCAGTCCTAAAATTTCCATTGAGTTTACAGATTAATTTTGCTCACCATTTCACTTGCCCTTTAGCAAAACAATTGGCTTGCAAGCCTTATGCTGTTTTCTTCCAGCTTCTGCTCCGTGTTCTTTCATCCCCTTGATACAGTGACTTGAATCATCAGCTTTATGTAAATATTCAGGCTACAAAAGCTGATGAATTGGTTGAATTAATTTTAAACCGATTTTAATTAAAAACTGTCCAGATAGATTTTTGAATTCTTTAGTTTCTGTCTTATTTAGGGTTATATTAAGTTTATTGATTTTAAATCAGTGTAATTTTAATCAATGTAAACCTTGTTTCTAGATGTTCCTTCAGCTTTTTGACTGGTTTAGCTAAAAATAGTCTTAAATCGTGTGTTTCTCTTGAACAGTGCTAGGTTATGCATAGACTAGCCTTCAGCTAGATATCCATTTTGCTGCTTTCTTACTTAGAAAAAATGGAAGTCCAGAAGCTTAGTGTGTTGGAGAAATGTCAAATAACCATAGGTAACTACTTTGCTTTTACTAATTTTAATGGTTTCAATGATTTTGTTTGAGAGGAGTGTATTGGGTTTGTAGGAAGGGGTTTTGGTAGTGGTGGAGAGGCCACAGTGGTGCTCCTGTGAGAAGCTGCCAGACGATTCCCTGGCTCCACGTTGCACCTGCCTCTGGCCAAGGATGGGCCAATTAATGCCCCTGTGATTAACACATTGAAGAAGGGAAATAGAATAGTTGAAAGACCACACTGGGGGGCAGGCTGCTCCTGAAGGAAGGCATTCTGTGGGAGGGACCCACACTGGAGCAGTTCCTGAAGAACTGCAGCCCATGGGAAGGACTCACGTTGGAGAAGTTGGGGGAGGACTGTCTCCTGTGGGAGGGACCCCACGCTGGAGCAAGGGCAGAGTGTGAGGATCCCTCCCCCTGGGGAGGAAGGTGCGACGGGGACCGTGTGCCCCCTGAGCTGCTGGAGGAGGAGAGGTAGAGAAATCAGTAGTAAAGTTCACCCTAGGAAGAAGGCTGAGTGGGGGTGTGGGGGAGGTGTTTTAAGGTCTGGTTTTATCTCTTATTGCCCTACTCTGACCAGATTGGTAACTAATTAAATTGATTTTTGTTCTCCAAGTCGAGACTGTTTTGCACGTGACCATAATGGGTGACTGATCCCTCCCTGTCCTTGTCTCGATGTACAAACTTTGCCTTGTGTTTTCTCCTCCCCATCCCACCAAGGGAGCAGTAAGCAAATGGCTGTGTGGTGCTTAGTTACCCACCTGGGAGCCTTATTTTAGCACAAATGGTACTTTTTGGAGGCAAGTCAACATGTCACACATCATTTTTTATGTCACCTGCTGTACAGTTTTCATTAAAATGAAATTCTGTAGAGAAGAGAAGGCCCAGGAGGATCTCATCAGTGTGTATGAATGCCTAGAAGAGTGGAAAGAAGATGGAGCCAGGTGCTTTTCAGTGGTGCCCAGTGACAGGACAAGAGGCAGTGGGCACAAACTGAAACAGAGGAGGCTCCACAGCTGAACATCAGCAAACACTTTTTCACTGTGAGGGTGACGGAGCCCTGGCACAGGTTGCCCAGGGAGGTTGTGGAGCCTCTATCCTTCGAGATATTCAGAAGCCATCTGGATGTGGTCCAGGGAAACAGGCTGTAGGTGGCCCAGCTTGAAGCAAGATGACTGCCAGAGGTGCCTCCCAGTCTCAGCTGGTCTGTGATTCCATAATAGTTACAATGTAACTTTTTTTCCTTGTTGAAAAGCATAACTATTCCAACATTTTTTGATTTGACAGGTCAAAAAACCCAAGGGTCAGTTTATACAATCTTTTTCTGGGGAGGGGGTGGGGTGGGGGG
>NW_010259968.1:0-4524 GCF_000690775.1 Eurypyga helias
TACAATTGCTCACCACCCACTGAATAATGCACAGTCCTGGGTAATGAGAGTCAGTCAGACAGCCCGAGGGACGGAGCCCGAGAGTGATCGCAGCAGGGTCTTAGTGAACCCCATGAGCGACAGCACAACTGGGAATGCTAACAGACCCACCAACTCACTAAGGAATGAGCAAGCAAAAGGAGTTAGCAAAGCAGCTAACAAAGAAGCTAAGGAGCTAGCAAAAAAGAGTTAGCAAAGGTGCAGAAGAGAGTACAGGAACAGTTAAGGAACTAACCAAAGAGCTAGTGAAGGAGTTATGGCCCCTGAGCCCACTCCCCGCTTATGTACTGAGCATGACGTACTATGGAATGAAATACTCCTTCGGTCAGTTTGGGTTAGCTGTCTGAACTGTGTCCCCCACACACATTGCTTGCAGTGAGAAAGTTGGGAACACAGCAAATATCAGAAGCTGAGAAAGACCTTGAATTTGGTGCAAGCACTCCCCAGCACCAGCTAAAAAGACACCTTCTCAGTACTTTTCTCAGGGTAAATCCAGAAACCTAGCTTCACACCAGCCACTGTGAAGAAAGTTTACTCTTTCTTGACTAAACCCAGCACGTTCTGGTATAACATATGTTCTTAAAATGTAAGAAACCCCAGCTCTTTTGATTTATCGTGCCTAGTGGAAATGCAGACTTCTGAAACAATGCATGCATGTCTAATTAAGTATTATAAATCATTTACCAGATTGCTTGGGTTGAAGTTGAGCTTTAACATCAGCTCAGTGGTGGGAGAAGTGAAAGCAAAGAGATTAAGTGACTTGCTTCAATAAATTGGCAGTTGAGATTAGGACCTGGGTTTGTGCCACTAGAGTGCACTACCTCCTTCTTACTTATTGAGGGAATGGTTAAATTTGCTGGTAGGTGCCAGGCTGCCTGATGTGAGGTTTGGAAAACTACTGACAAATTGCTGAGCTACTGGAAGTTTCACACTGGTTTTAACTGGATACAACTCTGCTTCTGCAGCTATCATTTACCAAATAAATGTTTTTCTTATTGTCAAACTTCTATGAATGTTGTGATGGAACGGCAAAGAGAGCTTGTAATCTAGCTCCTTTTGATTTTATTGGAGATGAAAATGGTACATATGAAAGAAAGGGTTCGTCATATTTGTAATTAAAGCAAGTTCTTTAAGGTATATAATGCTCAGAAATTGATGATGATGTTTACTTGATTAATGAAAGTTATTGATAATGAGATATGGTATTTTACTTAATAATGTAAGCTATCTTTTTTTTTTTCCTTTCACAGGTTTCCACTTGAGTGGCACAGTGACAGAGCCTGCAATCCAGTCAGAGCCAGAAACTGTTTGCAATGTAGCTATCAGCTTTGATCGTTGCAAGATTACCTCAGTGACCTGTAGCTGTGGAAACAAGGACATATTTTACTGTGCCCATGTTGTGGCACTCTCTTTATACCGGATCCGCAAGCCGGATCAGGTCAAACTACATCTTCCCATTTCAGAGACGCTCTTTCAAATGAACAGAAACCAACTACAAAAATTTGTACAGTATTTGATCACAGTGCACCACACAGAAGTTTTGCCAACTGCTCAAAAATTAGCAGATGAAATTCTTTCTCAGAATTCAGAAATCAATCAAGTCCATGGTAAGTTTGATACTTGTGGTTGTTTCAATCCCTCTTTGGTTTTGAGCCTTTTTTTTGTGGCATTCAGGAGTATGACCTCCTGAGGTCCCTTCCAACCTCAATTATTTTGTGATTTTATGTTGTTTACTAAAGAGGATTCTGTTATTGAAACTTTGCTTTAAGATATTTAGGAAATAATACTTTTTGGAAAAGAGAAAAGACACATTAGTTAGATACAGAGTAGGTGGAACAAAAGAAGGGAGTCTTTCTGATAACAGTGCTCATCTGCAGCCTAGTCCCTCTCCTCAGGGTCTGGTGACCCTGGCAAGCCCAGGCAGGTGGTGCTGCAAGAAGGTGAATTTCGGGAGCAGGGCTCTTTGTCTTTAAGGTCTATGGGATTGTGGCCAGAGGCAAGGTGATTGCTGTAGTTGTTGTGGGCCATAATGAGAAGGTGGTTTGTAGAGCTGCCTAATGACAGTGGAAAGGGAAGGTAAAGCAAATGCAGGACATCATTGAGCAATAGAGGGAGATTCTCAGATGTAAGATGAAGGCATGTATCGCATGAGAGTTGTTAATAGCCTGAACGTAAGGAATTAAGGGGAGGAAGAATTATGGTGAGTATTCAAGTGGTGCAGAGAAGACTAAAATGATCAAGGGTGATAAGAAAAGGGGAAGGCAAGGGTGGGAAAGGAAGGACATATGATGTCTATAATGTGTATATTAGCTATACTATGGCTAATATAAGAGGAGAAATGACAGAAAGGGTGTTGCAGAGAGTGCTAAAACTTCATTAACATTGTCTGTAATTATACTAATCACAGGAATGTTGATCTTTGTCAGCTATTTCCTTATTGTCAAAATAACTGTTTACTCATTAGTTTTTGGAGTAATTTTAGAGATAAATTTAATGATTATATCACAGCCCAAATAGTAAAAAGAATAGGAAACAAAAAACTAAGTTGTTGATCAAGTATGAAATTTCACAATGAATTTGAGTAGGGTAGTTTAAAAAAAATCCACAAAACTAAAATGTTTGTCTTTCACTAGGAAAACAGCAACATGTAAATGAGATCGCAGTATGTATTTATTGACTTGATATTTTTTAATAACATACCAAAAACTGAAGTAGAAAATCCGGGCAGCACAAGAAAATAAACTGCTGTTACCAAAGAAAGTTGGGTTACAAAAAAGAGTTTCCTGATTTTCCTCTCAGATTTCCATGAAACCATGGTCTGATTATTTTATTTTTTTTATAAAATATGTTTACAATGTTAAAAATTCCAGGATCCTTTTAAGGAAAAAGTTAGTTCCTCTGATTATATAGCAAGTGAGCATTCTTTAGGATTTATACAGTAATTCTGTTATTTTGTTCTTTAATCAAATTCCTTAAACTACAAATAAAAAAAGCTAACCAGAAGAAATCTACCCCTGGTTCTAATAGCATAGGTGGCTGAATGTAAGATCACCATTAACTCTGTCATATCTCCTGTGCTGCAGGTGTTCAGTTTGTAATACAAAACTGTCTTGTAGACCTCTCTTGCTTTGAAAAGTTTAACCAATGGAATTATATTGAACACTGCTTGAAGGCACAGGTAAGTAAGAGGAAAAACTTACTTACAAAAACTTGCTTATAAAAGTAAGAGGAGACCTGACACAGAAACACTAGAAACAGCTTTGATTAAAGGGAAGTCCTGAATCTGGAGTTCGATGAGGAAATTCTCTTCAATGTTACCTAGATGTGTTTTAATTCCAGGGTGGGTTAATTAAAAACTTCTAAACTTTTTTTTCCTCTTGTGATAGCTGTACTAGTTCTGGTTTTCATATATTTCTAGCGATAGGCAAAAGAAATCAGCTCTTGAATACTACTTATTGTTACACAAGAATGATCCAGGACTTCAAAGATCTCTGACCACAGCTGTCTTGTTGACTTGCTTATGAGCTAATGAGGGACACGGAATAATTCTGCAGTACTTTCACAAAAGATTAATTGGATAATTGTTTATATGCTCAAAATTCTGTCTTATGCAGGATTCAGTGACTGGCTTTGGCCACCTTCCTTGTGAAGGAGGTTACTGGGGAAACTAGTGAAGTCACTTACAGATGACATGGGTTTTGAAATGACAAATCCGTTTAAGTTACTCAGTGGTGCAGTATCCTTTCTTGCTTCATGACAGAGCCTCACTGCAGGAAGAAAATAAAGGGATGCTGTTAGAAGTGCAGGAAGGACCACAGGTCACCAGAAGAGCACCTGGCAAACAAAACAAGGGAATTGTAGCTGCTTGAGTCTGCAATTCATCTTCATCTGGAGCCAATCTTAAATGCCTCTATGTGAACACATGGTGCATGGGAAATACACAAGAGGTGCTAGAGGGGTGTGCATGCATGCGGGGACTATGACCTCATTGACATTGCAGAGACGTGGTGGGATGGCTCCTATGACTGGAGTGTCAGAATGGAAGGATACAGGCACTTTAGGAAGGACAGGCAGGGAAGATGTGGAGGGGTTATTGCTCTCTACATTTGAGAGCAGCTGGAGTGCATGGAGCTCCACTTGGGAATAGATGAGGAGCTGACCAAGAGCTTATGGATCAGGATTAAAGGGAGGGCAGGGAGAGGGGATACTATAGGAGTCTGCTACAGACCATCTGGCCAGGATGAGTGAGTGGATGAGGCCCTCTACAGACAGATAACAACAGCCTCACATTCACATCCCCTCATCCTCATGGGGGACTTGAACCACCCCGATATCTGTTGGAGGGACAACACAGCAAGGCACAAGAAAACCATGAGATTCCTGGAATGCATTGATGACAACTTCCTTCTCCAAGTGGTAGAGGAGCCAACAAGGAGGGGTGCCATGCTGGACCTTGTTCTCACCAACAGGGAGGGGCTGGTGGGG
>NW_010259968.1:4586-5137 GCF_000690775.1 Eurypyga helias
CAGGGAGGGTGCGCAGCAAGCTGGCTACCCTGGACTTCAGGAGAGCAGACTTTAGCCTCTACAGGGAACTGATTGGGAAGGTTCCATGGGATGAATCCCTGGGGGGAAGAGGGGCTGAAGAAAGCTGGCGAGTATTCAAGGATCTTCTCTGCCAAGCTCAGGAACAAGCCATCCCAATGTAGAGGAAGTTGGATAAAAACATCAGGAGGCCTGTGTGGATGAACAATTTCCAGGTTTCTTAAGACAACGTACAGTAACTTTGTATTTTAAACCCACTTACTTTTTTAACACCATCCGAGGGGATATACCCGTTCCTTGTCGCCGAGCCGCATCACAACTTTGCTCACAGAGCCTGGACCTCGGCAGTCCCTGTGCACAGCCTGTGCGTCTGCCATTCACTTGCTCTGTGCAACTGTCCGGTAAACTTGTGGGAACAGTGGGGGAAGGGAAGGCCAGACTTGTCAGCCCCACTAGGCCCTTCCTAAAAAAATAAAATTTGAGAGATCCTGACGGAGGCAAGGAGGCATCTTCACGGAACTGATTGGGAAGGT
>NW_010259969.1:0-13328 GCF_000690775.1 Eurypyga helias
ATTTATATATATATATATTTATATATTTGTATTTATATATTCATCTATTTATTTATTATATAGTCTGAGTGACTGTTTATTTCAGTCACTCATGGTGTCTGCTGACTTCTGCTTTTCCAGGTTGCTGTACCTTCTGCTTCCAATCTCTGAATTCCTCCTCTGTGTGTACCAGGCGAGTTCCATTTTGAGCTTGTGTTTCAATCGTGACCCTTCATTCTGTATTCATGTGGGCAGCTTGATTAGGCTTCCAAACTGATTTTTGGGAGTGGAGTTCCATAGATAGGGCATGTCTGAAGTCCCTAGTTGGGGTAGCAAGCCAGGGGGAGGGGATTCTACTATGAAGATCCAGTCAAAATCATTCTTGGCAGAGGTGCCTGTAGATGCACTCTGTGTGTGTGGTAGAAAAAATACTTACTGAAACCTCAGAAAAGGATTCTACTGAGTTGTTATTGTAACAACTTTGGTAGACTTAACCTTGAAATTTTGTGTCTGAGAACGTTAGTCTAATTTGTTGTATTGAGAGAGACTTCAATGACCCCTATCTTAACTCAGCTGTCAAAAAGACAAATTTACGCCTTTGCAAAATCTTTCTTATCATTCATCACTTCTGGTTTAGTCTGAGAGCACAACGACTCACTTTCAGTTGCCTACAAACACTGCCTGTGTATGATAAGGAGGCATTTGCCGAATCATTTTGCGAAATGGAAGCTAGAGGGGTAAGTTAATTTTGGTAGCCTTTTGGTTAGCTTTACAATCAAGTATCCCTTCTTATTCCCAATATTACAAACACAGTGCACTGGTTTACTTAAAAAGTTACAGTAGTTCTTAACCTGAATGAAATACGTGTCCAAGCAAATGAAATTTATTCTTTGGAGGTTGCAAGCCCATACCTATTCGGAGCCTAAGTCTAGTAACAGACCTAGGAGTAGAAAAAACTTGCAAAGTTCCAAGCTGGTTGACTGTCCAGCATTGGTCACTGCAGGCTCTTGTTGTCTAGTTGTTTGTGTCTGAAGTGGGAAAAAATAAGTCCATTGTGTGTAACTTTTCCTATTTCCTCTGTTTCTCCCTTATGGGGAATGAGGTGCGTTTAAGAACAGTTCTTTAGGGGCTGTGTACTGCTTAGGTTTCTCATGGAGCAGAACTGGGTGGAGGTGTGTTTGTTTGTTTGTTTTTAAACTTAGACCTTTATTAGTACTGCATAAATTTACACTTTCAGATTAATTTGTAGCAGAGTATTAGATGTTACTTTAGATGTCCCTGGTACTATGGGTTGCTTCTTAGTCTTTTTACATTTTAACTATGTATATGAAGGTATAGTTCTACTTTCTTGCTCCTCTGGTAAGGAAGCAAGCTGGGAGTTGCTTTGTTCTTTGCTGTAGTCTTTGTCTATTTCTGAGTTAATAGGGAAAATGGAAGCAACAAAATTTAAGTATGTGAAGAGTTTTACCACATTAAAAACAGTGTAAGAAGAAAATAAAATATTGGAAACTTAGCACGTGAGTATATTTGTTTTTAACTTGAGTGCAAGTGTGTGGTTTGGGCAAATTGCATGCATTCTCTTTTTGAGGCATCAGAACAGTAGCTCGGAAAGTTTAGTAGAAAAATGAGATCATTCAGGTGTGAAAAAGAAAGGTGGTGTCAGTGTGAAATGATTCTAAGCAGTTCAAGGGAAAAAAAATCAAAGAATGAAATATTACTGAATTATAGTGCTTTAATTTTTAACCTACTGCTACAGACTGCATTTCAGTCTTTGTGCATAAATTTTAGTGCAGCACTCTTCATATCATTTATACAGACAGCTTTTCAATCACCAAGTTGATTTCATTATTATGGGATAATATTCTCTGTTCGTTCCACTTGCTCCCAAACATTCCATTTCAAAGTTCTGCTTAGCCTTACAGGTAAACAGCAAACTGTATGTTTCATGATATCTCTTGCATGCTTCATGCTGTATTGATTTCGCTGAATCTGCTTGCACAGATAAGTACTTGTCAGTTTAGGAGCTGCTGTAGGTAAGCCCAGAGCATTTGGCGTTTCAGACTTGAGACCTCAGGCTTCCTCTGTTTGGACGTGACTATGAAGTTTTAAAGTCAATAAGCATTCTGGATGTAGTCTTAAAAAAAAAAATATTAAGGACTCTTCTTAAGATTGAGAACATTTTAGAAAAAACCTGGAACAGCTCTATTTTAGAGTGCGTGATGTGTTCTAAGAGACTGTTGGCACAGGAAAGATGGAAAGCTCAAATTCCTGTGTTAGAAGATAGACAGGAGACAATGTGTGTGAAAACAGACATTCAGCAGAGCTTGCGTGGGACAAAACTTCTACCCTGACCCTGTTATTGAAGGACATATGTTGTCATTTGACCACTTCTGCGGTGTCCTACCTTGTAACATGAATGAGAGAACAAATAATGTCAAGAGCTGCTGCACTGTTGACTTATTTCCTTCTTCATAGTTCCATGTGGTAGCTTTTGGGTTTGTTTTTATTTTTCATTGTTCCCTTGTTCAGTATTTGAATACATGAGCTTGTTCTGTTTATAAACTCCTGAAGTTGGAAAATATCCTATGTAATGGTTCAGAGGCTCTAACTTGTAGGTGACAGAAATTTAAGAATAAAGGAGAAATAATTCTTTCAGTTCTTGTAATAAGAGAAATATTCTGGTCTATTATTGAGGGAGGCATATCTCACCAAATTGTCATTGGAAGAAGTTTTAAAGTAGACAAAATCCTTCCACAGCTTGATGTCATGATGGCAAGTACAAAAGTCCCCAAGTCTTCAAAAATGAAAAAGGCTGACACTGAACACCTACATCCATAATGTGATACTTCGAATTTTAAAAATCTCATTAAAATTTTGCTGTTCATCAGTGTGTGTTTGAAGGGTGTTGGGGATAATGTTTAGCTCTTCTGGAAGTTGGGTACAGTAACTCTGAAGTAGCTCTTACCACCTCCTGGTAGTGTCATCCCATTACCCCACATGAACTCTGACAAATGCTGCTCTGCCCTGCAGACTCCCCACTGCCCTCCCAGAGCTCGAGATGCTGGGAGAGGTGGGCCAGCCATGGGTGGTTCCTCCTCTGGCAAACGACAGGGCCAAAGGGAGTAGTCCAGGCAGTCTTTCTTGTCCTGTTTCCCCTGGCCTGCTCTGCTGGGCAGAGAATGTTCTCGCCTCCTGCAAAAGGAAGGGAAAAATGTACATCCCAAACCCTTGAGAAACAAACAAGTTCTGCTGGATTCAAGTGTCTCTATTGACTTAGTATGTTTAGGGGACCTTTTTTCCTCTTTTTTTGTGTGTGTGGTTTTTCTTTTTTTTTTTTTTTGAGGTGGGGAGAGTTAACAATGTGAGTGCTTGAATGAATAAAATAGCTTTAAAAATCACAGGACAACTTCACAAAAGAAGTCTGAGAGCAGCTAGAAACACTGATGTACTTTGCTTTCCAGTCGCATCAGAGAGCGTTCTTTGGTGGCTTGCTCTGGTTTCATGATTAGAAGGCTATTAACTGATTAATAGAATTATGTTTAGATATAAATATAATAACGGATTAATAGCTTTCTGAGGATTATCTAGTCTCTGGTTGAACTTACATTAAAGACCAAAACAACCCCCCAAACCAAACACACAAACAATCCCATAAGCAACATTTCTTCTCTTTCACAAAGCAATGAGTCTCTTCTATGATGAACCATTTTTAACTATTATCTTTAAACATTTTATTTTTTTTTAAATTTCACATTCTTAGTTTAAAAGCAATGTAATGATTGCAGCCAAGACAGTTTAACCAGGCTTGCTGGGGCAGTGAGATTATTCATTAATAAGTAGGTGGGTTAGAGAGTCAGAACACTACTAGGGTATTGGGCAAGGACCTGAAGAATACCAAGACAAAACTTTGCTTATTAACATCAAGTGAGAAGAGAAAATCACTTTCTGAAGAAGCCTTTCCTTCTTAGGCCCTAGGTTTGGTTTTGCTTCTCACTCACAGGAGATCATACTATCACAGAGTCTTTTAGGTTGGAAAAGACCTTTAAGAGCATCAAGGCCAACTGTTAACCTAACACTGCCAAGTCCACCACTAAACCATGTCCCTAACTGCCTCAGCTATACAAATACCTCCAAGGATGGTGACAACCACCTCCCTGTATAGCCTGTTCCAATTCCTGAAATTACAACTTCTGTCCTTTTGGATTAGAGTGGATTAATTATCAGATTAATTATCAGATTATTTATCTGAGTGGATTAATTATCAGATGTAGCAAAGAAATAGGTTTTGTACAAGTGTGGACATAAAATTCTAGGCAGGTGGGTCAGAATCTGTCTCATCTGGGAACTAGTGGAAGTCTCCACTGCATGCTCTGATTGGGCCATCTCCCCTGCTGCCTCATGGTTTCTTTAGTGCCTGAATAAACCTGGTGATTTAGAGTGTCTCAAGCCAGTTGGGCATCACTAGTCTGTTCAGTGAGTACAGCCCACGCAGCTAATTTAAAGGAACAAGAGAAATCAAAATAATCACATTTCCCTTGGGAAATAAACTCTGAATTCCTGTCAGTTCATGAGCATTGATGAGCATATGTGTACGTACTGTGTGTGTCTTTGTGTATGTGTGTGTTTATAAAATTATCACATGGGTAAGAACAACAACAAGAAGAACGTATATATTTATAGTCTGAGCAGAATTATCTGTAAATTGAAGATGTGGGAATTTTTTTCCTGTTTGTTTGCCATTAGTGGGTGTTTTCAAGAAAATACGGTGTTCTAGTGAAAACCTAGCAGTTGTTTTTTCATATGCATACATATAATCCACTCAAGCTATTCCCTGTTTACCTCATCTAACTCTGTTCCCTCCTTCCATTTAGGAAATTCAGTGTCCTCTAAAGCCCAGATAGGGGTTATCAATCATGTTCAATATTAGGTTACTTGCAGAAGAGAGTCATTACCTTTAATGTGTAATAACTGTGCCATGAAGATAATACAATAAAATCCAAGAAATGTAATTTAGAGAAAGGCTTCCTGCCCAAGCTTTTTTAAAAAAAAGAAGTCATAATCCCATCCTTAGGGTCACAGAAAATCTTGTTTATTTTATTTCTTCTACTTTGTTTGTGCCTTTTGGGGCTTCTTGCCCTGTAATGCATCATCTGCCTGGGATGATTCTCAGTGTGGGTCTGCTGCATTCAGCTATTTCTATAGAAACACCCAAGAATATTTGCTGTTGTAGTATAGCTGCTGTGCTAAGGGCTGCTGCAGCACAGAGAGCAACTATTGTGTTAGATTCTGTTTGTAATGGTTCTGCTAAAAATCTTTTGATTTGATGAATTACACAGGATAAGACTACACTGTACTTTTAACATGGGCGTGAATGGTGCCTAAATAGAGATGCTGGAAACTTGGAAAAATAAGGAAGCTTTTTGTGTTCAAACGTATCCCAAGGGAAGCAAATGGCTGTTTTTTGGAGTGTTTTCAGTGGGAGGGAGGGTCAGGCTGTGGAGCTGCTGTTACTGCTTTTGTACCTTTTCGTCTCCAGCACTGCTGCCCTCATATGCCTGTCTGTCCCTCCAGGAGGGAGCCAAGATAGTGTCAGCTTTAGAGGGTGGAAGAGTAATGAGGAGATAAGTAGCAAAGGAGACTTCTCATAAACCTCTCTATCTTGGGAAGGGCAGTGTAGCCCAGTCATTTCAACCAGTCTTTTGTAAGAGCTTTTCCCAGCTCGGTCTGAATTTCTCAGGAATAGGTTAATGCAGTGGTTGAAAAAGGGTTAGGTTTTTCTCTTTTTTCAAGCAGTGGTGGCAATGGCAGTTTCTCGCTCTGTGGTTTTAGGCTTTCAATGTTTCTCCACTCATACAGATATGGTGTCCATGAATGAGGGAACTGTTCCTTTTGTTTGTTTGTTTTTCAGCACCTTGGAGTAATATTCTGACTCAGCTGCCAGAATTCTTCCTTAGTTTACTTTATTGACAATTGTCATGTTTACCTTCTCAAAATGTTTGGTAAACTGTTAATTTTCTTTCACTATTCTCCCGCTTTTGAATACCTCCCCAACAGGCTATATGCCATCTGGGCAACAGTGGTTTCTGCTAATTTGATAAATTCAGTTTTCCGTGGGAAAGTTTTCCATAGGATTAGGTCTTCCATGAGCTATTCTTTCTCAAATTAAAGACCATACTCTACAGTTATCATGCATCTTTGCTATGATCTATGTTGATGTTAAGCTTTCAATGGGGATGCTACTCTTTTCTGTTGAAATATGTTTCCTCCTGCTGGCATCTCCAATTATACCTAAGTTGGAGAGCAAAGCAGCCTTGTTAGGTAAAGATGATCTTCTTTGGACTTATTCCCTCATTCCCTTTAGGTGCATACTTACTTACAAGAGATCAGCCATGCAAAGCAAAAAAAATCAGTCAACTGAACTCAAGTCTTTTTAGATCTAAAATGATAACTAAGCAGTTAATGGAGTTTACAGTACTGATCCTCTGTGTTATTAGCAGAGGTAATGATCAAGATTTGAGGGGGAAATCTAAGCAAGAACTGGAGTATGACTTAGAAAACATGGTTGAGAATTTTACTCCAAAGGAGGACAACAAGAAGTATGACAGCTAACCAAGCTTCTGACCCATTCCTTCATGAAGCCTTTGGTCAGGTTATGTGGTATCCAGGAGCCTGAGGTAGACTCCTCTGGGAAGGAGGGGACAGGTGGTGAAGCTTCTAACAGTGTTTTGCAGCTTCATCTCATTATTTGACCCTGAAATTTGACGTTTCATCAGGAAATATTAGGAGCTCTACTTTTTAAACAGTCTTACTTCAGTACAGTGGTAACAGTTTGTAGTTTCACCAGTTATTTATTTGTGTAAATAATTTGAAATAAAACTGAAAGAATTTGCATTATCTATGGGAAATGTCTCTTTCCCCCAAAGCTCTGAAAACATAGATATCAGTTAAAAATATAGGCAGATGAGAATATACAGAATCTCCCCTCTTCCTTAGTTTTATTTCTTCCCACACATGTAGCTGAAACTTGAAATGAACTTGCTCTTAACTGTTCTCATGATATTGATGTTGTGTTGTCTCTGGACACTGAAATAATCCAGTAAATGTGCTCTCTGCTTAAGTGCAACTTTAATTTGAAAATCACGTCCGTGGCAGTTCTCAGAAATACCATTTGAAATTACTAAGCATGATTGCTCATGCTGGAAATGCTTTAAAAATCAGTCCAGCCAGACACCAGAAGGTATTTCAAGTGATTTTTTCCTAGCCAATCTTTGTTACCAAGCATGGGTCAGAATTAGATTCTCTGCATATCAAATACAGTCAACACTGTGATTATTCCGGGGAGTAAGAATCTTGACAAAGGTCTGTGGAATAAATTCTAAAAGAAAACCTTAGTTGATATATTCTAGAAAAATATGAAGTAGATTTGTCAATTATATCTGTTGTGAATTAGTGTCTTGGCTTGAAGTAATATAATAAAATTATCTAGAGACTATTATCTGGATGAAACTTGATGAAATGTCATATTTGATCTATTAAATACCTTTTCCCTAATAATGCACCTATTGCTTGTCGGCACTAGTTGGACTTTTCTTAAAAAAATTTTCTCTGAAACACCAAGGGCCAAGCTTTCCTTTTCGCTGTAAAAGTTGCTCACACGAGAGAGTAAATCTGCTGGCTATGTATACTGTACACTCTTGTGGTTGGCCATCAGATTTTGCTTCTGCATCTGAGTAAGAGCACTAGTGTTTGGAAAGATGTCGCCATGTGGTGAATCCTGACCCAGTACTGGGGGGTGAGGGAGTATGGATGAATCATTATAACTCTGTTTTGGAGCAAATTAAACAGGGCTGTGATTAAGCCTGTATTTCCTTTAAAGATATTCTGAAATTGGTCTGAGCTGCTTGTTTATATCCACTGTTCTTACTTATCATGAAACCGAGTCACTATAGCCTTAGTCTCAAATAATTTCAGTTTGTCCTGGGCTCTGCATGTGTGCAAGTCAGAAGAAGAGGATGCTATGCAGTATATCCTGCAGTTGTTTGCACTAACACTGATTTAGCTGCTGTTTCCATGTCTCATCTTTTAAGATTTCTTATCTTTCATATTAAGTTGTCAATCAGCTGAGGGTAGGTCATCTTTCTCAGAATAATTCTCTGCTGAACTGGTTGGAAGATCCCAGTATCTAGATGGGTGACTGGTACTCGGGCCCCCAACAGACAGCTGGAATGGGAAACAAAAAGCCTTCAATGAAGTTACAGGTTGGTAGGAAGTGATGTGAAAAGTCTGAGTAAATTGTGCAGCCACGCATGCAACTTTCTGCATCCTCATTTCTGGCTCATAGCATATATCTGTGGAAGTATTCTATAAGCTATGAGTTCTCCAGGGGGACTGAATATAATCACAGACAGTAAGTGATTATTAGCACTGCAATTTAGGAGTAACATCTCTCTCTTCAGTACTCTTCTTTTGAGAGAATGAAGTTCTAAAGGTGAGATACATTGTCATAATACCCTTGAACTGTAGTGGTAACTGGAGATCTTTGCTCTACTAACACCCATTTTAGCTCTGACTTTAATTAGGGATAGGAGAGAAGATGGATGTAACCAGTTAATTCTTAAATCGTTAACAAGAAGAATGAGATTAACTCTGCTTTGTTAAAGAATGCCAGTCTGGAGGTTTGCCATTTTGTGTGTTGCTGGATAATTTGCCCACTCTAGTCTGAAAATTAGTTTGCTGTGTTTTTCAGTTTTTAAGGTTAAAAGTAACTTGTTACAAAAATTATTTTTAAGGCAAACCTTGTAAATAACTTAAAGGAGTACATCTTGCTTTCTTCAGGCTGCTGCCTATCACTTTAAAACTGCACGGTAGTGGATAGTGTGCCTTTTCTTGAGTTTATTTTCTGTGGGATTTTAGTTACTCTGTATGAACCCGCAGAACAAAACCAAGACTCATGTAAAACTAGATAGCCCTTGTGTTCATGCTTGTGTGAGGTTTTGTGGTTTCCTCTGAAATGGAAACTGGCCGTGGAAGCGTATGCTCTATGTCTGTAATTTGGCAGCAGGATGTCAGGCAGGAGAACCTGTGAAACTGGGAAAGACATTTTTGCTCTGAAGGGAGAGGGGATCTAGGATTCCTACTCTTTTGTTCTTTTAATAGCATCTGCTTTTGGTTCACTTTAAGAAAATGTTTCTCTGGTCTGTTCACTGTGGCCAGAACTTCCAGCAAGGACAGATGAAGGACTGGTAAAACATCCATCTGTCTGATGCTTACAAACACAGTTTGTTTGGGTTTGTGATAAAACTAAAATGACACTAAAATTCTAAGTCTTAAAAGTACATTTACCCTAAGAGCATGGCTTTCGTTTTGAACTGTTAATGGAACTGCAGTGGCTTGACCAAAACTGGTTTAGTTCTGTAGCGTAACCTTGTCTCTGCACCTTACAGTTTCTTTCAGCTTTGGGTTTCGTTGTGATGGTTTTGCACAATGCTAGTTAAGATCTGCGCTGGGGGTAATGTGAATGGAGGCATCAGTAGTGTCAGGAGATGCAGGCATAACATAATCCGAGGAGTCAAAGGCACATTGAGCTGGCTGCCTGATTTTTATGTTATTAGAGATCTGTGGCTAGACTTCTGTCAAATATATGCACACTCAAAGTGGTTCTGCTAAGCTGAGTTTATTATTTTTATGCAGGTCTACGTAATGTATTAGTTCATTGTCTTAAGATCACAGGAGATCTTAAACATATGGAACATGCTTAGTGTGACAGGGTAGTGTTAACAAATTCTTCCCTTCTTTTGCTTTTGTTAGGTTTAAATTTGACAGTGGTTCCCGAGCTGTGGCTCACAGTGTACTTTTTAGTGGTTGGAGGGGAGCAGTACAGTTCTGTGACGCTGACTGTCTCCAGCTGCCATTCACATTAAGAGAAAGCCACACACATAATGTGCTTGCCCGATGGCAATCTGGGGTTCTCATCCTCTCTGGGCAGTTACAGAATTATGGCTGGGAGAGTTACAGACTCTGTGCAACAGGAATTGGTAGGGGCTGTCTGCAAGATTCTTCCAATAAGCCATGAATGGTCTGGTGAAGGCATTTTGGAAGCCTTGAATTGCTGCATTTTATGTTTCTCATGATATGAATATATAAAAAAATTAATCCTGTGAGTTTCACTACAATATTTATCTGAGCCATTAACTACTGTGATGAAGGTGATCCCTGAAGTCTTCAGCACAAGCTTGTTAACAGATGACTTTGTCAGGATGGTATATGGGATCTGTTACAAATGATATGAGAGTTGAATAGATTGTGTTTGTCTTGGATTTTTGTTCTCTTGCAGTGGAAGTTCTGTTACACAGTCCTTCACCTGGTTAAGGACAGACAGACTGGAAGTATGCACAACACATGCACTAGCATGCAACAAACATTAAAATGCTTGAATTTTTCTCATTTAAATCAAGATTTTCATTTGAATATATTAATGTAAGAGTTCTTGACTGAGAGATTGAAAAAGATTTGTCATGCATTTGATGCTGCTTTTAGTAAAGCCATGCTGTCCCATGGGGCTGATTGATCCATTTGTTCCACCAGTGGATAGGAAACAGAATAGGCCAGGGCTTCTTGCTCTCTGTATCACAGGGGTGGCTGTCATGTATTTCTCCTTGAAAGGAGCTGATGTGTTGGACTGGGCGCTGCTTTGGTTTTGTCACATTTGAAAAATATGACAAAACAATAAAGAAATGCCATTTTTGTATTTGTCTTAGAAAAGTGTTGTTTTCTTTGTTTGTGTGGCTAGTCCAAGGGAAAACAGCAGCACAATGTTTGTGAGACATGCCTACTTTGAATTTCTAACATAAATACTTATAGCTTGAGAAAAACCAATTAGACGATCTGATCGGCTTACTGATTCATCACGATTTTTTTTTTCTTGGTGAAGCAAAGCTTAGTACAAACAGATGGAAACTATCATGGAAACTGGAATGAATATAGTTTTTGGTAGGAACCAAAATGTGATTTGATCTTGTAGCCTTTCTTTTCTATTATTATTATTATTTTAATTCTCACTATTTCATTCAGGGAACAAAATGAGTCTTCCTGTGGGTTATTCATCACCTGTAATTTTCCACAAGTGTTTCTCAAAGTCTCCTGGAGTAACTGTTTTGTTTCACATATCAAAGGAAGTGATTTCAAATCCTGTTATGGTGTTCTTTTCCATCAGGTTTTTCCATCATTTTAGAATAAACTTATGGGGGAGGTGGGCCAAAAAAAATCTAATCAGCAATTGTTTTCATCTTAAATATTCAAAATAAAATTGCATCTTGCTAAGATGAAATAAGAAATCTTAGAGAAGATTAGATGTGAAAGACATCCCAAAAATAGTGTGTGCATGTAAATGTGGTCCATGTGAACATTGCTGGAGGCCACTAATGGCAAAGAACTTCACCTGTGCAATAGTGTGTAGGTCCTCACTCTAGCTCTTAAATTGTCTGTTATAGAAGAGATTGTATTGCTTCTGTAGCCATGAGAGGGCAAACTGCTCTCAAACAACTTGTCTGGCCCCTGAGTACCTGGGGCCTGCTGATTTCCTTCCCCCTTTCCCTGTACAGCCAGAAGTATCAAGCGTGTGTGTGGTTTTTTTTTTTTTTTTAAGCGAATTTGTGGGGCAATAGTGCCATCAGAAGAAACGATATGGAAAGTTTCCAATCCATGGAAAAAATGTTTTCCTGGAGTCTGAGGTGCAACACGTAGGGAAAATGAGAATAGATCCTAGAGAATGAAATGTGTTGCCTGGGTATTTGGGTAAGTATGCTCATAACAAACAGAGGTTCAAGTCACCTAGCCTGAGCAAGGCAGAGTGCCCACCACCAGACTTAGGAGAAAGTTTGGCCTTCTGAAGGCATTTTGTATGAGGAAATAAAACTCTTCTCCCTGAGCAAGCAAGCAACAGTGTATTGCTTGGTGGTTAAGAATGGTATTCTGCATAAGAGTACGATGGCAGAAAACAAGACAGCATGTCTTGTTACTGGTGCCTTACACAGACACCAGGACTACTGGGGGGCGGGTGGGAAATGACACAAGCAAAATACTGTTTTTCATAAGCATGTTATGTAAAAAAAAAAAAGAAAATAAAAAAAAGAAATCTGGCATTATTGTGAAATTTTGCAGAGACATTCTTATTTAATCCTATTAGAAGTGGTACAAAGACATTCTCCTGACTAGCAGGCCAGACCTTTGTGTCTGAAACTTCATAGTGTTGGCAATGGCACTCATTATGGAACCTGCTGCTCTGTAACTGGGATGGCAAGTTATGCTCTTCTGCAGGTGTCCTCCAAGTGTGTGTCTTGAGTGGAAAAGTGTTGGGTAGGCTTTTTTGCTGGGTATGTTATAAGTACTGATTGCAGCAGCTCAGCGTCAGGAAGAAGCCATGGTAGGAGAGATTTCAGAAAGGGGGTGTGTATTGCATCTGAAAAAAAAGTAAGGTGAGAATTTCAGTGTTGACTGAACTTTTTGGTCTTTGACATTGATGTGAATTTTACCACGGGCTCAGATTTGCTGTGTCCTCTTGAAAGTCCCATTCTTGAGAGAAGCACACTAGATTTGTCTCTGACTCTGGTCACTTTTGTACTGTTCTTGTGACACGTAGCTGTGAGCCAAGTTTAATTGAATGGCAAAATTAAGTTTATGGCTGTGCTGTTGAGTGGATGATGTGCTAGCAGGGACACCCAAAATATAGTCAGACTTGTTCTTTTTCTTTTATAGTCTATTCAGAGGTGTAACGTTAGAGAAGTATTCAGGGAAGAACTTTAAGGCACATCATAAAGTTGCGCTGTACCTGTTTCTTTCAAAGCTCCCCCTTGCCCCCTAGCTCCCTATCCCTGATCTGTCCTTGTGTTTTGCGAATGAGAGTTTTGCTCCTCATTACTGAGAATTTCTCTTTAAGTCTTAATCTGGTGAAGGTATCTGAATAAGAATTGGGCTGATACCCAGTGGTGTCCTGGCCTGCTCAAGCTGGTTGTTACAGTTGTTCTGCACTGGGAAAACAGTGATTCCCAGATATTTATAGTTTTGAGAGAAGCCAGAGGGCCTGACTGTAAAGGCTACGTGTAAAGTAGAAATGTAGGCACGGTTTTAAAGGAGCTATGGCTGAGTGCTGAGATGTATGGAGAGTGAGTGGGATGAAATTGCAGCTTAACGAACTGTGGGAATCTTGTTGACTCTTCCCAATGATCTGACAGCTGCCTGCTGTCCCAGTCAGTGCAAGATCCTCTGCCTGCCCAGGCAGGTCTGCAGGTGGCTGTGCCATATTCTGCACATGGTAAAAAACCAAACTGGCCTATGTGGATGAACAAGCAGCT
>NW_010259970.1:0-10727 GCF_000690775.1 Eurypyga helias
ACAGCTTGTCGGGGAAACTGATGTTCTTGATCTCTTGCCAGGACAGTCTGGCACTGAAGGCAGTTTGGCCTGTCGAAACACCCGAGTTTTCTAGCCACTGGGCTAATCAAGGTTAGCAAACACTCTCTCTTGTTTTCTAGGAAGTAAGCCTCTGGCTACTGAGAAACTGCCCAAGTTATCTTAAACAAATCACTGCCATCAAGATCCTCAGTGAGCTGTTTCATCAATATCCCTGTTGGAAGCCCCACGCTGTCCTTTTTGCTCTGACTGCCTTCCAGAGCATTGTTGAAGGCTGCCCCTTACAACGAAATCGCATGGCCTTTTGCACAGAAGTGAGAGGATTCCTACTCCAAGACCATCTTCTGCTGAAAAATGTAGGAAAAAAACGCCAGAAGTAGTTATCTGCAGACCCCTTGGTCCCTATTGAAATAGACTGTACCAGCACTTGTCCAGTATCAACAATGAATTCCTAACAAAGGGCCAGGAGGGCTGTGCTGAGCTCTGGTAGTTGGCTGTATTCTCTTTCCCATGTGCAAGGTGGTGTTTTCCTCTGTTGTCCTTAATTTTAGCACGTCCCTGACCACGCACTGAAAACCCTTTTGTTATGTTTCAGTGAACGGCAGCTTATGGTCTGTTCCCTGAAGTGCCCATACGGCTAGCAGGAGTCTCAAAACATATTGGCGTGTGAGATGGAATAAAAATACGTCTACAGGAAGGCAGTCCCTAACTGCCGCCTTGAAATTTTGCAGGTTTATTCTTCTGAGCAGAAGAAATGGTGTTCCTCTGTTTCCTCGGCAGGATCCACCACCTGTGCTGACTCGGGTGCTGTAGGAAAGAGGATGCAGCTGTGAGGAGGGCAGAGAGAGCGGCTGCAAGATGCAAGGTGGTAGTAGGCCCGGCAGAAAACAGTTATTTTAATATTATTTAATTGGTCAACCTATTGACTTATTGGAACTTTCTGGTTAGTATAGGTGTTTGAGAAAAAAGATAATATCACTGAGCTTTTAACAAAGTAGCCATCTCTTCTGTAATCACATGGGAGCTGTAAATAATTCATATGCAGAGTCCCACGTTTCTCATTCATGTGTTTTCATGCATGTCAGCCCATTCACTAAGTTTACAACTACAAAATGCATCATTGTGTTTCTCCTGTTTGCTCAGCTCTAACAATTGACTCCATTAGGCCTGCACATCAGTGCACTGCAAACATACTTGCCCAGACCATAAATGAGCTTTCTTGGCTGCCAGAAGGAGCATAGCTGCCTTAGTACAGCACACTGCTCGGCTGAATCAGGCGTGTTGAAGCAGGGTGGATGAGCTGTTCCGAGAGGTAGGTCTGATTGGGTGGGTGAGAGGCTTTCCTGGCAGCTGACTTAGCCATTACACATATATATTTTCACTTTTTATCTTTTTGTACTACTGTCCTGTAGTGCAAATGGTCTCGATCCCAAGCATGCAACCATCCAGCGTATCTGAAGTGTAATTAAACTGCCCTTTCTCAAGCATCCTGTGAAAGAGTAACTACAAAGAAGATGGTTACCAGAGGTAAGGCTTGACTGAGAAATCTTGCTGATAACTTTCTTGTGTAGAGATAATAACACCAAATGTCATCCACACAGCTGTATCCCTTTTTTTTCCAGAGAGGTCTGCAGGTGTCTTTCATATTAACTCCTCAACAGCCACATGAAAAGGGAAGACTTTGGGTACAAGAGAGCCATTGATAACTCCAGCACAGTTGGAGAGCTCTTTGGTCTTGTGTGTTCTTCAAACCCTTTGTCTGTTCATGGCTGAAATAATTCTGCAAGTACAAGCATGAACAGCTCATCCAGCTGTGCTCCTATTGGCACTGGTTGGGACACATGAAAGAGGGGAAGTTACAGTATGGGACCTGTTGACTCAACATGTTGGCAGACTGAAAACTTTCCCACGAAGACCTGGAAGGAAGAGGGAAATTTGTCATAGCATGCCATCAATTATTTCCCAGAGTATCTCAAGTTAATGAATGCTAAGAACCTGGGTATGATTCCACAGACATTCCACTGCCAAATCCACATAAGTAGCAATGCCAGTGGGGATTTGGGTTTGTAGGTGTAGATGACTATCATTACTGCAGTGTGGATGCTCCTGGACCAGCTCAGCAAGTTTGAAGTGCATTAATATCAGGTCAGTGGATGTAGCTGTGAAATCTGGTGTGTGTTTAAAGTATAAATAGTGACATACTGTGATATACACTCTACTTTAAATAGCTTTGAAGATGTGGTAGCATACTAATACATAATTTGTAGCTAAACAGAAATTGATTATTGCCTAGTAATTTGATCACCTTTTTTCTCCTTAGGTCTGCAGTAAACCCTGTTACTGTAGCAGAGATTTCACAAAAAAAAAAAACACCATGAAATTTTAAATTACATTGAATTATTCTTACAAGATCATTGGCTAAATTATCTGGTTAGAGTCCTAACCAGTGTTCTATGTGAAAACCCAATATTTCGTCAGTGCAAATGAAAGCTATCTGTTGTGCATATGCACTATGGTGGCCTCTGATCTTCAGATACTTTTCCTGACAGGACCTTGATCTGACTCAGTTTACAGGATGATAGATGCACAGTGAATGAGACAGATGTTTACCTGTTCTAGTCTGCGTGTGGCTACATTTATTTACTGTACAGCATGGGAATCTGTATGAGTTTATTGATTTCCTTGTGAGGAGACTGTGTTCATCACTGGAGTGAGCATTTTATAAATATGCATTGATTATCCTTCACAGTGAGACAAGAAGGTATTACCACTTCCATGTTACAAATAAAAAATTGAAACAAGGGAGAATAAACACCACAACGAGAAAGTGTTTGTTAGTGATTCTCAGACTACATGCTCAGTTTGAAAGATCTAACATTTGTTTTTATATTTTTACAGAGCAAGATATATTCTGTGCATATTATGTACATTTTGCAATTCTTGAGAGAGATATGTAAGTATTACCATGGGAACTTTCTTAAAGGCACCTTCTGGGTCATTGAATCTATTCCTTGTTATTTCAAGCATGCCATGTAATCTGGTTCATAAACTGAGTGAGTTTGATGGTGTTTTGCTCATTTTACTGTATTAGAAAACTGTTCCAGGGTATGGTTACTGTGAAAGTTAAGAATTATCTTCTAGATTCTAAACTCAGTCTCCTACCCATTTGCTCTTATACTAGCAGTGACCACTGTTTTAATGGCTCAAATAGTTCTTTTTGTTCCTGATGTTTAACTCACCTTGTTTTTGGTAAAGTAAACCAGGTAAGGATGAATTATGTTAGGATGAATGAAGGCTAACTCAATTCTGAATAAGTGTCCAGCCAGAGATGTAATGCAGTTTAACAAATTCATTCAGACCTTAGTTTATGTTGGATAAATTGCCGTGGCGTAGCTTGTGCAAAGTTTTAAGGGAGTAGCTGACTGTAGTATTCAGTCATGCAATCCCCATGCTTTGCCTGTGGTTTATACCCTTATGTTTAACCAATTGCAGAATGCCAGGAATCAGGAAGCTTGCGCTACATCCCAGGTCTGGAGGACAGTTATTAGCAGTTATTATTAATGACATAGCATTTACTGATATACCTCCCACTGGGGTTTGGCCATCATGTCTATTAGGAACTTCCATCCTGAAAGTCACTAAGATGATGGGACTCTTTTTTGAGGAGTTTTTCATTCTGTTGCTCATTTTGCAGAAACTGTCAGCTGGAATTTGTAAGAAATCTGAAAGTCTCTCACTTTTAAGGGGCTCTGAATTGCCAGGACAAGCAGAAAATCATCTTAAATGAGACATCAACATCTTACTGCAGCTCCTAATGCAGCAGGGATTTATTTCTTACCTTGGCCTAGGGTGCTTTCTACAATAAGGGAAGCTGAACTGGTAATCTGTCGTGAGACTCCACGTTCACTACCCTGCTGAAAACCTGCTAAACTAGCAGAGGCCCATTGAATAAGACACAAAACTCTAAGAAAAGGAATACCATCTAATGCTGCTACTTCTGAACTGATGGGAAAGTGTGTATGGTTGGAAAGCAGTACTAGTTAACTGGAATTTCACACAGGCAGCTTTGATGCACTTGGATGAATTCCTTTTTTTTTTTTTTTTTTTTTTTTGTTTGCTGTAGTGTGGCCTTATCCTATGGCTGATCTTCAGCCTTATCTTATCTATGTCTGTAAACTTAGTATTAGCTTGTTTACACTGCTACAGTTTTGTTGTGCATCGGGACACTTTTGATAAGCACTTATGACATGTACTTCTGTGCTTTCCTTTTCATTGTATATGTAAGCAAGTTATTTGACTTGTTGATTTTATCTGTTCCACAAAATAACCTTAATTCTGCATTTTATTTTTATCAAACCACTCAATCAGCTAATAAAATGAGCTGAGTCACTGATAGCAAATGAACTATTTAGTAAATGTTGGGTTTTTTTCTCTCTCTGCCTGTAGAGAGTTATTGTCTAGGTTATAATTTTTCTCAAGCTTTTCTTTCTATGCTTTTTTTTGGCAGTTTTTCTAACTTATGATTTCTGCTGAACAGATGACTCCAGCTTGCTAAACAGTATTTCTCAGTATTTTAACAGTTACTTATGTCACAACTACTATATCCATTTCTTGAACAGATAAAAATGATCCAGCAGGTGGACATGAAGATGCCACTTAGACTTTTGATTCTCTCAGGTATTTTCCACAAAGGAAAATCCAAGGCTGTTTTTTCATAAGATTGTTAATCTAATTTTAGGAAAACTAGTATCAGATCAAAAGTGTCCACAAGATACTACACTGATCAAAACTAGTTTTTATGGTTCACTTGTATTTAAAAATTATAGAAGGTGGAACTTTGTCCCAGCGGACTTTATATCTGATCATCTTATATCTTATATCTTATATATCTTATATCTGATCATTGAAGCTAGAGCCAGTGTAAACCAAGCACAAGTATGGCTTCAGCTAGCTTGGAAGTTACACATGTTACCACATGTGTGTTTCTGATCTGCTTGGGCAGCCCAGTACATCACAGATCCAAGATTAATTAATAAAAAGCATGGCTATGGTGAAGACGAGAGATTTATACCTTCACAGGTATTGTAGGTTAAGTTCAAACTTAAAAGAAAGCCTAGGTTTTACTTCTAACTAATACTATATGTGACAATATTAAAACAACTGCTCTTTGCTAGGATTTTATGTCACATAATGCAGTGTAATTAACACATGGAAAAAACTTGTCCTGTCTTCGAATGAACAATTTATATTTTCTTCTTATTTTCCTCCCCTAAGGAAAACAAGGATTTCTCCAAACCGTGAGAGGAAAATTTCTCACTACATTCCTTACAGTGTCTTGTGGAAGAACAAGTAGACCACGTCTTCACAATGCAAAGGGAAATTATCTGGAGAGCTTTTCTCCAGAATTTGCTCTAGAGTAACTCTAAGTAAAAGAAAACATCAGTTCAGCTACTTCACCAAAAATTAAGAATACCTCTACTGATGCAATATCATGAAACCATTGCCAATCTGGTGTGCGTAAATACTAATCAAAGCTATTACCACCTGCATGAGATTCATTATTACTCTACAGCAAGCCCTATTTATAAATACATGCAGTTTCCTACCTTATAGATGTCTTGCACTTGTGCATGAGCCAGAAGGTTTTCAGACTTTTTCACCTGGGTGATAATGCTTTCAGGTAAATTAGAATTCTTTTTTCTTTGTACCTAGAAAAAGGGATTATACATAGTCAAGCTGAGATACAATGGTTTTATTAGCCAACTCTCTTACTCATCAGTGACTAAGCCATGAGAAAATTGTTTGCCGTTGCAAAGAAGTACGCAGTGTGCCTCTCCTTTTTGTATCATCTTTGTTAAATTGAGACACCCTCACACGGAAGAAGAAGGAGAAATTGCAGTAATATGAGTCAAAGCAGAATTTGTCCTAGGAGCTGTGGAGGTCATGGAGGTTATAAAAATGCAGCAACGGTGTGACAGTTAGCAAGGTTTGAAAAGCTGGTAACTATAAAGTTGTCCAGAACCCTTTTATCTACTACCCAAAATCTACTTTTCAAATTAATACATGAACATTTAGTTAGCTCAGTGAGAAATCACTTAGAAATTATTTTTTTCTGGCCTCGTCCTCTGCAGTGTATTACTTTGTATCTCTGATGAGCACTAAGTTTTCTGTGTTTGATAACATATTGCCATGTGTTTCCTAAGAAAAAAGAAATTCTATCATTCTGGACACACTCCTGACTTGCTGCCATGGTCAGCAAACTGCAGAAGAACTGCTGGTTCTTATCAGATATTATTTAAAGTTAATGAACATGATGGTGTAAAGCCACAAACTTAATGGATTCCTACACCACCTGTAGGAGCAGTCAGATATTACCACCTTAATTCTGCTGGTGGGGGAACTCAGATGCAAGATGAAGTGGGTAGGAAATAATACAGTGACAGGGTTGGAATTTTTTTCTTTATCCTAGTTCTCAGGGAAGTACGGTAGTCGCACTGTCTCACGAAACTGAAAATGGGAACAGATGTTAAATATCCTTCAAGCAAAGTTATATGTGTAAAGTGACTGACTCCACTTTCCTGAGCTTAGATACAGGCATGGGCAAATTGCATTTGTTGTTTAATATGAGTCTAGGAACATCTTAAGTGAAATCTATTCAACTGTCATTTCTCATGGAAAAGAGAAGGGCAGAAGTAGGTGGTAGATGGGAAAAGCTTCCCCTTATATATTATTTGGAGACTCCGAAGAAGTCCAGGCATTCTGGCCCACATGATGTGCTTCCAAACTGGACACAAACTGACAATACTGAGGAAGACTTGTGAATCCCAAGGCCATTTCCCTTGGGAGCGACTTGGCTGTATTCATCCTGGAAAGGGCTGAGTGGTAAAAAAAGCACTGCTGGGCTATACTGGCCAGAGCACTCTTAATATGGACGTAGCTGTATGAACAAACTGCTTTTTCTTAGTCTGTTAAAATTATCTTCTCTTTATATGGCCTTGGCTGAAACAACCTCTGTCAGTCAAACCAGAGTTTTGCCATCACAACTATTTGACCAACAGCTGTTTTCATTACCTTAAAATATTATGTGATAAAAATAAAATCTATAGTAGCTCTCAGCTCAGAATCATATGATAAATACAGTCCATGAATTCTTGTGTGGATGAGGGGACATGTACCTAGTAGTGTGTTTATTATTTTAGGAATACTTTCTTCCTGCTGCTATTATGACATGTTCGTGCAACTTGCTATGCAGCATATTTCAGTGTCTACTAACTGTTGTTTACTAACAGGGCTAAGAGGCACCATAATCTACCCACAGGGCATTTTCTTTTATCTTCTATGTTGTCCAAAGAATTTTGAAAAGCACCAACATACTCCTACCATTCATTATTAATATTAGAATCTTGAGGTTAGGCTTAGAGAAGGGGAAGAATATTTGGCTTATGGTTTTACTGCATTTGCCCTAGAAGGGATTATTAATTTTCTGTTGTCTTTTTACGTTCCAGCCATTACAATCATTAGACCTGCACATGGTGAGTAAAATTTCAGTCCTGACGTATACCTGGTATTCAGTTCACCTAGAACTCTTAAGCATAAAAAAAGGGTCATAGATAAATAGAAATGGTAACAATAGACTTTTCCTTATAAGATGACAGCAATAGATCAGATGAAAATTAAATCTCTACGTGTTCCCTGAGCACAGGATAAGTTAGGAGCATATTCATAGAGACTCCCATAGGGTGGTATGATATATATAATATGCTTGGAGGACCCCTGGCAACAGCAGTTCCCCTCTGAAAATCTTGCAGTGTAGCAGAGCTCTTCTGAATGGTCTTTTTAGTATGCTCTTGTCTGTGAAAGGCAGTACAGAGTTTGGGATATAAATTGTGTGTCTGTAAGGTGATGTTGAACCACGTGAATGTCTCTTACAGCTATTGCTGGACCTTCAGGACTTTTTACAAGAGCCTGTAGTGATAGGACAAGGGGGAACGGGTAAAAATTGAAAGCACGGAGGCTTAGATTAGACATTAGGAAGAAATTCTTCACAGAGAGGGTGGTGAAGCAGTGGCACAGGTTGCCCAGAGATGTTGTGGATGCCCCATCCCTGGATGTCTTCAAGGCCAGGCTGGATGTGGCTTTGAGCAACCTGGTCTAGTGCAAGGTGTCCCTGCCCATGGCAGGGGGGGTGGAACTAGATGATCTTTAAGGTCCCTTCCAACCCTAACCATTCTATGATTCTATGATTCAGTGCAATCCATTTGAAGGACAGAACTGCTACAGAAACCACAAAGAGAATTTTGACATTTCAGAGTGAGAAGTGAAATCAAGAACATTTTAAGGAAGTCTCTCTTGTTACAAGCTGTAGGTTCAAGACCAGTTTCATCTGACATCAGTGTGGGCTGCTGGAAGTGGCAGTTTTGTCTTCCCCCTCAGCCTCAACCACAAAGGTTTCTTCTGTCAGAAGCGGTGCTCTGTTCCAACCTGGCTGAAATCTAACCCATGAAAAAAATAAATCAGTACCAAAATAACAATTAGGTTTCAGCCATATCAGTTGCAGTTTCATCCTGCAGCTCCAGGCACCCTAGTGCTGGCATGAGGAATCAGGGAGAAGCAGCAGAGCTGGCAACAGGGGCTAGTGGAGTAATGGGACCTCCCTTTTCCATGGGAACCTACATTTAGCTCAGCATAATCTGAACTGCAACTTCATGTTTCCTCTGCATCTTAAAAAAACCCCTTTATTGCACCCTCCATGCTGGTAAAATACAGTTATCTGTTTATTTATATTGACATACCAATGTAATAGTTCCTTGTGGGACAGTTACACCAGTGCTCAGATGCTCACACCAACTGAATACACCAGAGCAATGTAAACCACCTTTATTCTACCATAATATTAAGAACCTCTGATTATTACATTATTTCCCAATGTTTTAATTATTGCCATTCTTCTAAAACCAAGGGCAACAAAAGGATTAATTTTAAAGTAGGTTTAATTACTGCAGTTTAGCTTGTGGGTTATCTATAAAAGCAAACCATCTATAAGTCAGCATCAATGCAAAGTTCACTCCTCATTTCTCTCTCATAAAGCTGCTTCTGTTCCTGCTGTCCTGGAGTCTTTTGCCGACCTACTTAACTGTTACACAAGTTTCCCTCGCGGTTTCTGCTTTTGTGGTTATTTGGCAGCTTGCCTTCAAAGGGTTGGGGTGCGTTATTGCTGCTGTGGTACAGGAACATGAAAGGCAGGTGTTTTTGAGGCCTAAAGGCCTGATGGCAGATCCAGATAATGCAAGTCCAAACAAACTCTGGATTGCTAAAGGCCAGCTTTCTATGCCCTGGGATCCATTTCTATGTACATGTGATCCAGAACATGGATTTAGCTAACCCAGCTATGGTTTCCTTGCGCAGTCTGACTTTGCTCCTCATCAGCTAAATTCAAAATATTAAGCTACACATT
The DNA here is from genome assembly GCF_000690775.1 of Eurypyga helias. Classification (NCBI taxonomy): domain Eukaryota; kingdom Metazoa; phylum Chordata; class Aves; order Eurypygiformes; family Eurypygidae; genus Eurypyga; species Eurypyga helias. The sequence goes on from NW_010259970.1 coordinate 9,473, forward strand.
TAAGAAAAATTAAACTCTCTGTTCTTCAGACCTGCAAAAAATAAGCAGCTTTGAAAGCGTTCATTAAGATTGTGTCAGAATGGTGGTTCCCTGTCCTCTTTTATGTGTTCTTGTCTTTCATGTGTTACATCTTTGGTCCCTTGCATGTGCCACTTGTTTAATCCCTTTCAACTGAAGTGGGACACTACTTTTCTCCTTATTCCTTGTAATTTCTTTCTTTCCAAGTCTGCATCGCCTTCAACTCTCTCCAGTTGTCTCTGTGTCCGTTTTGTTTGGAGCAGAAGCTCCCCCTGCTGCTCTTTGTTGTAGGGTGCAACATTGTACAGTCCAAAGAAACTGGAGAGGTTTCTAGTTATTTAACAAAGGAAATTCCAGGGGAATAAAGGAGATGATTATTGAAAATTATATGCAATCATTCTTTATTTGCAATTTCAGCTATTCCTGAATTTAACAGCAGCCTCAAGAAATTTCTCTGTAATAAAATTGAATACATTTTCCAGAAGCCTCTATTAAAAATCTAATCTACGAGCAGTAGCAAACCCTGAGAGAAATTGGGTGGATCTGAAAGTTTACAGTCAGCAAAAAATGAAATTGGTTCTTCCCTATCTGTTTCTTCTCCAAAATTCCCCCGCACCGCAAGGCCACATACCTGTCTTTGGTGAAGACGTGCTGCAAGCTGACCTAACCAGAATGGGTGAAGGGTCTGGAGCACAAGTCCTGTGAGGAGCGGCTGAGGGAGCTGGGGGTGTTCAGCCTGGAGAAGAGGAGGCTCAGGGGAGGCCTTATCGGCCTCTACAACTGCCTGAGAGGAGGGTGTGGAGAGGTGGGGGTTGGTCTCTTCTCCCAAGTGACAGGACAAGAGAAAACGGCCTCAAGGGATCAGGGGAGGTGTAGATTGGATATTAGGAAAAATTTCTTCATGGTTGTCAGGCATTGGAACGGGCTGCCCAGGGAGTGGTTGAGTCACCGTTCCTGAAGGTATTTGAGAGATCTGTGGATGAGGTGCTGAAGGACACGGTTTAGTGGTGGTATTAGCATAACGGTTGGACTTCATGATCTTAAGGGTCTTTTCCAACCTAACAGATTTGATGAGCCTACGGAATTGTTTTGAAACCCGCGGGTCGATCCTCGGGGCTGGCCCTGGAAGGCCTGAACGCGGAGGGCGGGGTCTTTGCCCGTGCGCATGCGCTTCGCCGGCGACGGAGGGGCGGGGGAAGTGCGTGCTCCGGGCCGCCGGGGCGGGCACGTGACGGGG
>NW_010259971.1:0-10807 GCF_000690775.1 Eurypyga helias
GTTACCAGTGCGTTCAAGCTCTACAGGTTCGATGCAGCAAGATGTAAATGATGTTCAGAACAAAGTCCCTGCCCGGGGATGCACAGGAATGATTCCCTGGTTAAAAAAATCACTATTGCAGTAGGATCCACAGTGGCACACAAATACAAAAGCAAGCATCCTAGGATGTAATTACACAAAAGTTTTGTTCAGAATTCAGAGTTTGAACACTACACTAGCATGCTTCATGCTGCTCCCCACTGGACTGCATATTATTAATTTAAATATTTATTGGCAGCTGGCGATTTTCTCAGCCCGTGGCCACAAGGCTGGGATGCAGTACGTGATCTGCCTGTGCTGGTACCTTCACAGGAGCCTCTGTTTTGTTTTGTTGGGGTTTTTTTTTCAGTGCTATTGCACTCCTCACAAAAAAAAGGGTTTTTTTTCAGTGGAGATGGTCAGGGTACACTGACTTAACACGGTGAAATAAAGATGGGTGAAACCCCTACGTTTTTTGGCAGAGAAAGTCCTGGTCTTGCTGAGCAGAACCCAACACTTTCTCCCTTGAAAAAATCTGGTTTGTGTTCAGAGAAATATGTGTCCTGACTGTAATTTGCAAGGCAGTGGCCCCCACTGGCAGTGAGCCTGGATCACTGCAACTGGAGCGTTGCAAGTACTGCAAGTGCTTACGGAACGCTGTCAGGTAACGCCCCCGACAAACTCCACAGTCCCACAAGGGCCGTTGGTAAGCTGAAGCAGAACGCTGTAGCTGGACTTCCCATCTGTAAGAACCAGGTGTGGAAGAGCTCATCCAAAGGGGTGCCAGGGCTAGGGGAGAAAACTATTTCCAGGGTGCTTTCGTGAGTAAAGAAACAGGGATTTGTGTCTGGCTTGTCACTCCATCAGTTAATTCTGGGCTTGCACCCATAGTTTGCTGCCCCTGTTCACAGTGTTCTGGGAAGAGCCCAAGTATGGTTTTAGCCTCTTCCTTCCCAGCACCACCTGAGGAAGGCCTTTGTAGCCCTCTTCCTCAGAGTCTGATGCAGCATTTTCTCAGGTGTTCACTGTTCACATGCCCCTGGTGCTGCTGAGAGCATAAGGCTGAATGCTTACAAAGAGCTTTGTCTTGATGAGTTCCCTCCTAAAACGCTAACAGGTTCTTATTTTATGGAGGTTGTTCAACACTGCAAAGGGTAGAGAAGTTTACAAGTTTGTTTAAGTTCACCCAAGTTTGTTGCTTTGTTTTTATTCACTTTTTCCTCCTCAACAGTTGTCTAATGTTCATGGTTCCGGGACCAGCTCTCTTTCTACCTCCGTATTTGAGTTCCTGTGCACCTCTTCCTATGCAGTTTGAGAAAAAGTGTCAAAGATAGGAAAACATTGCAAATGTCACGTTGTACTGTTGTAATTGGAAACATGAGCGATGTCTGCGTAGGCAAGAAACTGCAGGAGCTTGTACTGTTCATGTAATGTGGGTTGAAGCTGAGGGATACTGTATGAAATTGAGTATTTTTGGTGTACTTCCAGAGCATCAGTTATGGCTAGACTTGTGTAAATCCTAAGCCAAAACAACACAAGATTCAAAACCAGTCCGTCTGTCGTCCCACCCCACCCCTCCTCCCCGCCCTTAGTTTTAATCCAAGACCGTGAATTCTGTGGGCAGTCTTTCTGGCAGCAGAACTTTTGTTGGCATTTTATGATTTTTCTCAGCCTTTCTGCTTGTCAACAGTAATTTTAGAGGCAGCTTTTCAAAGCAGATTCCCAAATATGGGGAAGAGCTCTCCACGGCTCCTTCTTTGTCTGTTTCCAAATGTTTGAAGCTGGCATGCACGGTGACCTGGGCAGTCTGGTTTGGTTCAGTTGCAGAGAGGGATGAAGCGTGACTGTACTGTACTGCCCCTGAGCCTTTTAACGTTGCAGGTGTGGCACTCCTGAAGCCGGGTTTCTTCTGCGTCAGAGCTGAGGCTCTCTTCAGGTTCCTTGTTGTCTGACACCGTGGAGAGGTTATGCTGCTGTTTCCTCAGTGGGGGTTTGGTCTTGTGCATTGGCCGTTATTGTCATGCCACGGGTACAGACTCAATGTTTCAGAAAACTCTTTGGCATCGTTTGAAAATGACTGACAGTTTCATTGGTCTCTAGAGATGGACAGTTTGAATCAGCCTCATTTTCTTGAGCAGTGATGTTTAAAAGATATCATTTAGGCTAAAACTGATCATGTTTTTTGCTTTATTGTTATTCTTCCCTCAAAAGGCCTTTGAACATTCTGTGAAATCACTCGTCAGAATTTCTCTGTCTCAAGGGGAAATGAAACAATTATATTTTTTTGCAATGGTGGTGGTGTCCTTTTATATCCAGTTAATTCCATACAAGAATATTACTCTACTGTTAAAGTTAAGGATTTTTGAGGGATGAGTGAAGTCTGCTTGGAAACACCAGGGTTTTTGTAGCCCAAACCTATAAAGTCTTCCTGTTCTGGTCAGAGACCATCATCATCTTCTGACAGTATCACTGCAGTCTAGAGCGCAGCTCGTGTTTGCTTGTGGTTACAAAAATGCCTTTGTAGGCTGAAAGCTATGTGATAACGATGTGTGTTCCCCCACTTGCCCTTCCAGGTTCAAAATGCATTATTAAATTCTTAAAACTCTAGTTTTAACTTTTTAAAGTCCTTTTCTTGGCATCTTAGAATAATAATTCTCTTGCAGTGATTCGTATCAGTATCACTGCATTTAACCAGGGCTTGACTGAACTAGTTTATCCCCTGTGAGGTCAGTGGTGGCTTAATCGTGGTGTCTTGCATTCTGGTTTGCCACAAATGTAGATGAGGTCTTTCCAGTGTTCGCATTCAATTGGAGGAGTTCCAGGCAGACTCTGTGTAGCTCAAGCTCTGGCTTTCTTCATGTGTTTAACAGTGGGACAGTATGTGTGAACATCATGACAGATGCCCATCCAAGCCTTCTTGAAGGACCGCAAGAGCACAGATCCTGTTCAGATCTGCCACTGTCACCTCTGACATGAGGTGTTCATGAGTTGGCCTGCCTAGGGCTTAGAGCCTTAGGGAGTTGGAATCCTGACCACTGGTAGCATAAACTGGACAACACTGGGAAGAGGCAGGGTGGATATGCCTTCAAAAGTTTGGTCTGTTAGATGAAGATTAAAATGATCTTTGATACTTCAGCAACTTGCACAAATTTCTCATTCTCTCACAGTGCTTCTTTTGAAATAACTGTCTGTCCCCATACCCATCCCTTTCCCTTCCCTTTCCTCTGACGCTACCACTCAGTTGCCATTTGACACAATACTTGTTAAGCTTGCCCCCTTCATTACCAGATTGAAGGTCCTCAGAAGCTTTTTAGCTAGAGCGCACCTCTCAGCATCCATGCAGTGGCCATCGCAATGCTGCATCATCTAAGGAAGTGGACAGCAGAACAGACCAGCTTTGGAGAGCCTCAGTGTCTGTTTGTCCCATTCTGCACTGGTGGTGGTGGTGTGCAGTCGGATTCACATAATGCAGAACTAGGCCTCAGGAGGGTCAAGCAAAGCAAATCACTGAGGTGCTGCTAGTGAAACTTCAACTGGCCATGGTGGAGCCAGAACTGAGGGTGAGGGAGGAAAACATGAAGGAGAGGGAAGGAGAGGGAGAAACAAGGTAGTATTGGTGCCAAGACTGCAAGCTAACGCAGATTTATTGGGGCTGTTTAGCAGTATTTGAGGAATGAAGATTTACCAAGAAAGATATGAAACCGTTTGTGTGCAAAAGGGTCATTTGGGCATGAATACTTTCTCTGGTCGGGGCCTGAGCAGGAGGGTAGGTGGGTATCGCAGGGGCGAGTACAGCTGAAGCGCTCAGCGCCTCTACCGCGGGAAACGGAGCTGACTGGGCTGCAGATAGGTGAAGCCGTGACACTCCTGCATGGCACGCGGAATCCCACAGCGCAGGCAAGGAACAGCGGCATGTGCCCTTGTCAGCACGATAATGATGTGCATAAGGAGTTTATTTAATGAATGACCTTTACGTTCTCTGTTGTTCTTTGTTGCATCTTTTTGTTATTCTCTCTGTTCAAAGACATTCTTAGTGCTGCTGCTCTTTCTAACCATGGGTTATTTCAAACAGATGCTTTTGAAGGGCTTTGTTTGTGTTCCATTGCATGCGGCAGGAAATCCCAGTTGTTGGGTTTTGTCCTTCTTACATGAACAGCCGTGAGTGAAAAGTGTGTCCTAAAATCTACCAGTTTGTCAGCAGCATGCAATTTCCTTTTGCCAATTTTTAGTGCAAACCGTGCATTGTTTCATTTCTACCTGCTCATCTGTTTCCTAGCACAATGAACAGGCCATTCATTTCAAAGGTTTCTTTTCCCCCCAGAGGTTATTTCCCATGCTTGCGCTCCAAATTTGGCTAATTGCACTTTCGACCCATCATGTCATGGAATATTGGGTTTTTTCTGTAATGTCTGCAGTTGGTAATGTGTACCAGCTGGAGGAGCCATTCCAGCTCCTCCTTTGTGGCTTGGGAAAGGAGAGGTGAGGTACTGCAATTAGAACAAGGAGGTAAGATTCCACCAAGCAGAAGTGCATGGTATGTTCTTAGGATGGGCTTTGTGGGATGCTTGCATAGCCTTTTGGAGTTGATTTCTCAGCAGGGCATGTGCCTGGCTCAGAAATTTCCCTTCACCTGAACTTACTTTAACCATCCATGCTGCAGCGGCCAGACTGTGGTTTTGGGGTACGCCCAGTTCCCCTGCGTATCAGCAAACACGCAGGTGTGGAGGGTTTGTGGTGGTTGGGCACAGTACACCCGGGTCTGTTAGCTAGGCTGGTCATCAGACAAGGAAGAAGCCTGCAGCGCAACGTCCAGACTTCCAGGGTATCAATAAACGCTGCTGTGTGAAAAAATGACATCCCAAAACATCATGGCTAGGACCCTATCTGAACTATCTTTTGTTGCAATTTGTGTCTGGGCAACCTCCAGCTTTCATTTTGTAATTGCCTCTTCGTGCCGTTAAGACTGTGCTCCTGGGAGTGCCCAGGTTCCTGAAAATTCCCAGCACAGTAAATACCTGCCTCGACACTTTCCCCCTGTGCAGCTAAAAGTTGACAACAGTCTTTTTTTCCAACATCTGGCAAAAGACAGGGGAAGGTTTACTGCTGCCTTTGGGAATGCTTCCCTGGAAATTGAGATAATTAAGGGTAGCAAGGGTAGGCTTGTTTTGTAGAAGGAACGTGCAGCCACTGAGAGGGAAATGATTTTGCAGTTTAAGGCAGAATTTGTGGGCTTTAGGAAAACAACAGCTTGCTTTTAACAGTATTTGTTGAAAGAGTAAATTGCACATTGAGAGAGGGCGTATGAAGTGTCTGAGCTCCCAGAGGCACGTGCTGGTGTTGCCAGAGAAGCATGGTGAACTCAGCTTTCCGAGTGATTCCGTCAGGCCACACAGAGTGCACAGCAGAGCTTTAGTATGGTGCTAAGCAAAACTTCAGTACCGGCTCAGCTCATTTTTCTGTGTCTGAGACCAGCGAATCAGCTGCATAAATAATGTCATTTAGCTCTGTTGTAATATTTCTGGTGATTGTGTTGTCCTGAATGGAAATTAGAAGCAGACAAGTGAGGATGCATCTTAAATGTGTCTAAAAGCCTCAGTGCCTGGTATCCAAAATCTACCAAGGAAGGCTATAAGCCTGTGAACACAAAGGAAGTGGTTGAAGTTTTTAACCAGAAATCTGAGCATTTGCCATTTATGCCAGTTCAGAATAAAGCAAAATCTGAAATGTTGTATTGATGAGTTACCTTTGGTCAAAGCAAAAATTGAAGTGAGCAGCTGTGTAACATGTGCCATTTGTGGAAAAAAGCATTCTGAATCCAGACTGACACGTAGCCCGACACCTCTGGCTGATGTCAGCTGGCCTGCCTGTTGTGGGGCCAGTGATGATGGCTTCAGAAGCGGGCAGCTGCCTCTGGGGTCTGGAGGAACTTGAGGATCTGCTGGAGTAAACAGAGGTTTGCCAAACCCTTGGAAGAGCACGGGGGTGGTGTGGGAGTTTGCCATTGATCTGTGCCTGTCTCTGGCCACGGCTGGTTGGACAGAAGTGAGATGGGGTCATCTACACGTCTGATGTAGTCGTGTAGAGAAGTTCTGATGTTGCTCAAATCTCATAATGTTTTTCAGAACATTTTCATATCTTGCAGAAATATAAATCAAAATCCTTTTTTTGGTGTGGTGTGGACCACATCTACCTTCCGCTCCTCCTCCTCAGGTGGGAGACAGGGAACTTCGAATAACTTACTCCAACCCATACCCGCAGCAAACCTTTGAACTTGCCACCAGGCAGATCATCCACTGGGGATTTTCTGGTCTAGGGCACAAGTCCTTTCTCCCACCGAGCTGTTCTTTAGGACTCGCCTATCAGAGGTGATTCCCTCCGTCTGTCACCAGACCTCTGGGATCTTCTGCTTTGTTCCCGCCCGGCCCAGTGGTATGAGGATGATCCTGGGAGGAAAAGGTAGAGTTGAGCTGTTGAGAATGTGTTGTGAGCGCAGTGACAAACTTTGAAGATAAATGTGGAGAGCAGCCACGCAGCCCTGCAGACTGTATGCTGTCTGGAGGAACTTGCCCCGGGTGTTCAGACAGCAGGTGTGCTCTGCGTGTGAGCTGAGGCTGACTGGTGTCTGCTGCGGTGGTCGCCTCCTCTGCCCTGACACGCCCTGCTGTTTGTAAAAAAATCGACAGTATGAAAGCCAGCCCTCTAGCTAAGGAGATAAATACGTGTACACGCATATAGGTTTATTTGTAACAGAGAGGAGAGGAGCAGCAGCGCCTGTTCAGAAATTTTACATTCGGAGAGCAGGCTGAAAACAGCTGCACTTTTCCCTGTTACTCAGTTTGGATGTAGAGTGGCTTTGGGACTTGGAGCTGTGTAACGTTCATGGGCTGAGTTCAGTTGCCCAGTTTCTAGCCATCTGTTTTCTGCCTCCCTGAATCTTACCAGAGCTGGTCCTTTAGGGAAATAGGAGCAGGAAGAGTGGGAGCGTGGCCGTGGGAGAGCAGGCTGAAAACAGCTGCACTTTTCCCTGTTACTCAGTTTGGATGTAGAGTGGCTTTGGGACTTGGAGCTGTGTAACGTTCATGGGCTGAGTTCAGTTGCCCAGTTTCTAGCCATCTGTTTTCTGCCTCCCTGAATCTTACCAGAGCTGGTCCTTTAGGGAAATAGGAGCAGGAAGAGTGGGAGCGTGGCCGTGGAACAGGGCAAGCGTTGGATAACCTCTCACCTCGGCTGAGGACCCCACCCATCTGCTTTGCACCAATGCATTGCTCTGCGGCCTTCAGTGGGACTGTTTGCTGATACCCTCAGGGTGTTTATGGTGGGTGCATACAGATTTCCCTTGGAAAGGCAGTGGGGGAGGCCAAGTGCTGGAATTGGCCCTTTTCCAAGATTTTCCACCTATCTGAGGTCCCTGTGAGGTCAGAGGAAGTTAGCATGCATAGGATTGGTCAGGACTAGGCTTTTCCTTTGGGCAGTTGAGGGATAGTTCTGAGGACTCAAATGTGGAATAACTGTGAGTAGCAGAAAGGCTCTCAGCCTTTTTCCATAACGTTTGGCACATGTTCACAGGGAATTTACAGACTGAAGGAACCGCTTCCCTTGGCAATCTCACTGAGAAAGGCATTAGCTGTGTCTTAGTATAATTAAACAACTGGGTGTAGAGCTAATACTGCATGACCGACCGGTTCTGTGTACCTGCTGTGCTGATGGCCATAATCCGAGAAACTTCTGGCCGCCCTACAGCCTGGCTCATCCGTGGCACGTGCCGTGCTCTTGAGACAGCTTAATGTTACAAGCGGTTAGCACCTCCCTTCTGGCCTGAGGTCTCCTTCTGTGCAGGAGTTGGCTGCTTCTCTCCTGCAGCTGGCTCCATGAGCTTCAGTGGAACCAGGTCTGATAGATCTGTGCAGATTTTTAGTTCTGAATGTGAAAGGAAAGGGAGAAAAACCAAAAGAAACAATGCAAATTTAGGCTTTGATCAGTCTATAGTGAACTTGTTAAAACAAAACAAAATATGCTTTGATTGAAAACAGGGTTTTGTTCATACCAAACAGGCAGTTACAATAAAAGCAGCGTAAATGGTGAGCTGGGTTCCTTAAACTGATGATGATAATCATGTCAGTATGTTTCTTTTAGTCAGTAGCCTGGCAGGCTGAGCACTTTCCTGTGAAACGGTGCAGTGACTGAACCCTACTACCTTGTGCCATGACTAGGGTGAAGATAGGAAGTCAGCATCTTCCCCTCTGCTTTAATAGAAGCTCCTAAAAATAAAGCATGGTGAAAGTTTGTGGTAATGTTCTTATTTCAGTCAAAATGGTTTGATGAATTTGACTGAATTCAGGCATTACTTTAGCCACCCCAAAACACAATTTTTCAGCTAATAAATTTTTCTGGATGCCCTTCAGTGGGACAGCCTGGCCTTAACTTCATGATTGCATTTAGGACTGTCTCAAAAAATAGAGATACATGGCATGCATTGAAGACAAACTATCCCCTGGCTCTTATTGGGTGACGGTAACTGGCAGCAGCTGCTGTGACTGAGTGGATCAGAAATAGTTACGGATAATGGATGGCAAGACAAAGGCAGTGTAATTTTTTTTTCACATGAGAGTGGCTGATCGTGTGTAGAGTTTTATTATAACAGCTGTACTTCTGTTTTTCCGAATGATTGATGCTCACAGTACCCTCCTCGGTGATGAATGTTGATGCCATGAAGCAGCCACTACTCACTGTGCTGTTCTGGAACACGCATTTTGAGTGACTTGTGGCATAGAGCTGCTGGGTACTTAAATCAGTGAAATAAGAGTCGGGAAGAGCCAAACCCAATGTTCGTCCTGCAAAACAAATGAACAAAGCCCCAACTTGTTTGGGCTTTTTTTTCCTTCCCTCCTGCTCTGGCAGGAAAAGCTGGGAATGGGTAGAAGGGATCAATGGTTTGGCTCTCGGGAGGAGATGAATTCATCTTCCGTGTGTGCTGCCCAAGGCTGGAATCAACCTGAAAGGTGGGGAAGCCCCTATCATGGCTTTGCTCCTCAAACACAGCGTGTCGCTGCTTGTACCTGCTGGTACAGTTACACTGGAGAGGGGCATGGGAGCACCAAGCCATGTTTCTGGTTCTATGGGGCTGAGGTTGCTCCGTGGATTCCCTGAGCTGGATTCCAGGGTTGGAGGGAAATATGCTGGCAGATTTGAATGCTCTCCACCTGGCTGACAGAGACGAGGAGAGTTGTGTTCAGTGTACTTGTACATCACTGACTTTCCCATCTCCACGCTCACATCAGGAATGGAGTGTTGAACAATACTTTTGGTTTTTGACTGCTGGCAAGAGGATGAGTTAATCCTCCTGGAGATGGAGGATCCACCTCTTGCTCCGGATTCTTTGTAAAGATGAACACGTAGCCGTGTGTCAGCAGTACCACTGTCAGAAGGAGTGGCATTTATGTGACTTAGCCAGAGGAACAATTGATGCTTTTTGTGATTTTTGTTCTCCACAGCCTGACTTTGTATGTGGGGAAAGGCAGGGGGAAGGAAACTCATATGGAATGAACTGTTGGAGCAGTGTACATGAGTAGAGTGGCCGCTCCTCAGCTCTGCCACGAAATACAGCCCCATGGAGCATTGATTCTCCTGAAAGCACTGGTGCCACAGGGGCACTGAGATACACAGGGAACACAGATACTTCATTTTTGAGAACTTCATGCACGTGTCTACTGTAGGAGGTTGGGATCCCACTGCGGTAGTAAAGTGAGAGGAGGCACCTATCATGGAATCACAGGATCACTAAGGTTGGAAAAGACCTATAGGATCATCCAGTCCAACCATCAACCCAACACTGCCACACCCACTAGACCATGTCCTCAGGCACTATGTCTACCTGTGCCTTGAACACCTTCAGAGATGCTGACTCCACCACTTCCCTGGGCAGCCTCTTCCAGTGCCTGACCACTCTCTCAGTGAAACAGTTTTTCCTAATATCCCCTGACACCACTTGAGGCCGTTTCTTCTTGTCCTGTCACCAGTTACCCAGGAGAACAGACCAGCATCCACCTCCCCGCACCCTCCTTTCAGGGGGCTGTAGAGAGCCATCAGGTCTCCTCTCAGCCTCCCCTTCTTTAGGCTAAACCCCCCAAGCTATACTCACCTCTTGCTCTGAATTACCTTGTCAAAAAGGCCCTTGTTCCCCATGGACTACACAAAAAGCTGAGGAAGAGTAGTCTCCTAAGTAGAAGAAAAATTTTAGATGATATGACCACTCCTCTGCATTTTTGCACCTTGAACAGGACAAATTAACAAGCTGTGATTTCTGCAACACGGTTGGATGTGTATTTGAATGTTTATTTGACTGCTGTTTAACAGGGATGAAGACATTCACAAAAATGTTCTAACGTATGAAATTTTTATCTTGTCTCTTTAAAGTAATGATAATTTTCTAATTGTAAGCATATTCTTGGGTATTCTTGGGTATCTTGGGTATCTTGGGTATAGATTTTACTCCTTATTTTCACGTTTTAGCTGCAGCTTACCTGTGGAGGATGAGGGCTGTTTCATTCCAGCCCGTGTTGCCACGATGCTGAATGGGTCTAGTAGAGGGTGTGGCTGCCCATGGCAGGGCTTGGAACTGGATGAGGGGTTTGTTTTGACGAGAAAGACAGAGGCATACCTTTTCCTTTTTTTCCCCCAAACCTTTTAGTTACATGACGAAAGCCCTGAGTTCACCTCCACCATCATATACGTGCTTCCATTGCGGAAAACCAGGACATTACATCCAGAACTGCCCAACGAATGGGGTAAG
>NW_010259972.1:0-444 GCF_000690775.1 Eurypyga helias
TCTCCTGATACAGCCCAGGATACAAATTAACATGTGCATCCAGCTTCCTCGAATCAATCTCGCTGACATTCTTCCTTCCCCTCGCACAGGCATGCTCCCCTACATCCGAATCGGGCTCCCGGAGACTGCACCTGGAAAGCACCATGCAGAAGCAGCTCATTCCTTAAACACCCATGGGCTGCCTATCACAGTTCATATCCAGCTGCAGATGCTGCCTGCAGCAGCTCGGAAACCCTGCAGCCATTCAGCCCGGGCAGCGAGAGCGAAGGTGGCAGCCCAAGATGACAGCTCTTAACTCAAGGCCTCATTCCTTTCCATGCAATAAAGCATTTTTTTCTCCTCCTCTTTTGAACTATGCAAGAGATTGCAAAGCTTCCAGAGGGCAAAAGGTGGGAAATCTCATGTATGTGCCATGGAAATATGTCTTAGATGTGCACGTAGGGA
>NW_010259972.1:473-31505 GCF_000690775.1 Eurypyga helias
ACGTAAATTATTTCCTAATTCCGTGCATCCAGCCCAGTGCTGCGGCAACAGGCAGCAGTCAGGTTGTGCTGTCAGTTGCCAGTGACTTTTCTCAAGGTTTAAGTGAAAGGATGACACAGCTAGAGGTTGTTTAATTTTTTGATGATACTTGTTTTGATAATCCAAAATTTACCACAGGTTAAAAAAAAACCAAACAACCAAAACCAAAACAAAACAACTCCAAGAATTTTTAAGCCACTTGAAGATTCTCCCGTTCAGTCCATAACATAAAAATGTACCAATTTCCCACTTTGTTTCCAATCCCTACCTAATAACCTTTGGCACCGAAGAGGATCAAGCGACAGGATGATCTTTACGAATCAGTTCAGACTTGCCAAGCACTAACTGAATGCCCCGAAAGGTCCAAGCAGCTGAACTGGAACGCAGGCCTTTTTCCTCCTCTGCAAACAGCACTGAGGAGCCCGCAGGCAGCAGCAGAAATGCAAGAGGCTGGTAGGCAAACAAGCCCAGGTTAGCTCCCAAAGTTTGCCAGGGCGGTTTTTTCACTCCTGGACCTCTCCATCGCAAGAGAAATATGAAAATGGACTCCTAAATGGCCGTGGTGCATGGTAAGCTACTCCAGTATTGCCATTTTACCTGGTATCTTTAGGTATATTATACTCCAGTTAGCCCAGGTGTCGGGAGGGAACACATTTCTGCTCTTCTTTCATTTCAGGTTGATATATCAGGAGATTTTTTTTTTTTTTCTGGGTAATTTTTTCCTCTAAACACTGACAGCCAGGAACACTGAAAGAAAAGCATACCATCGAGAGACCTGAACCATTTCCTCTCTGTTCTGGAAAAATGGGAGTTAGTTAAAAGGTAATAAGAAGCGATGGATTCGTGGGAGAGCGAAATTAGCCATGATATATTTTAAAGCACTTTGGATATATTTATTAAAAGTCAAGATGTGCTTCAAAAGAAATCCCAGCGCACTTTCAAAAAATTGCAGGGCTTAAAAAAGATGCACTTAAGAAATGAATCAACACTTTTTTAAAAATTGCACTGGGATTTATCAGTGTGGTACCAGTAGCAGGGAAGGTTTTGCTGCAGCATTCCAATTAGCACAACCAGATCTTCTACAAACCTGAGCACTCCAAATTTAGAACAACAGGGAGAGCTGGGTTTGTGCATAAAGCATTTTTACAGGATTTATTATGGAACTGTTTTCCCCTCCCCTGCCTATACTGCAGTCACTGTAGGAAATGCAAAGAAAGGAAAATAGGATGGACATTGCTGATGGCGATGCACCTCACTGATGAGGTGGCATTCATTATCTTCCCTTGCATAATTGGGTTTAGGTATGTCACCATAGCATAAGCAGTCAATTAAGTTCTATTTCCCACTTAGAAGCCCATAAACAGAAAAAAGGAAGCCAGTGGAGTAATGGGGGTGGGGAGAGGGAGTGAGGCAGGGAAGGAGGAAGGCACAGGTTAGGAATTGCTTGAGCCTGCATTTGATTAAGAAAAAGAAGGTACAGCGATTCATACCCACGGAGACACGCTCCTATTATTCAAGGCTCAGCAAACCTCCCAGAGGACAGTTTAACGGCCACTATCTACCTTGACCAGATGAAGTCCCTTTTCTTAATCCCCAGTCCTCCTGAACTTTAATCCACTGCTATTTAAATTTGTCATAAAATCTTTTATTTGCCTTGCCATGTTATTACCCAATCAGTAAGTATATTATGTCCTAATAACCTGTACGTGTTCGCTCTGGCACGCGAGCAGAGGAGAGGTGACTGTGCCTTCCTGAGCTAGCTGTAAATAAAACCACCCTACTCAGAAACTGGAGAAGAAACGGTACAGCAAGAACAAAAGACCCTGCCCCTCTTCCTAGATAGTATCATGAAAAGAAAGATCCTACCTTTTTATAAGCCACCACCAATTTTTTTTTCTCTTCTCCCCACTCAGTGCCACCTTGACCCTTTCAGTGCTGGTACCGGGCAGAACAAGCCGTTTACCCCTCGGACGTGGGAGTCACCTCTGGGGGTGGCCTTGCGGCGGGGCGGAGGGGACGGCCGGGAAGAGGTACTGGCGGACCCAATTCTCTGGCGAGCGAACTACCGCTGCCTGCCAGGCCACGTGCCACGCTGCAGCCCCCGGGAACGTGCACGGGGATCACATCGTGCATCAAGTCCGCTCGCAGGCGGGATCCGCGTCCAGCAAGTTGGAAAGTCTAATATTCAGGAGAGGTAACGATCAAAAACTGAATTAAATTGGTGGTGAAAAACTTATCAGCGCCCCACGTCCGCTGCATTCTGGGAGCATAACTCGGGGCAGGTGGGTGTCACTGCCTCGTGAGAAGTCTGTTTTCTCAGCACAGCAGCTTGGGTGAAAACAGCATTGTCAAGGGATAATGGTCTCCCTTCCCCCAGCCTGAACTAAGCACCTATTAAAAGCTACCAGAATACAAAAGGCAAAGTATATACTGCATGTTTATTTAATCATGCTACACCTTCATTTGTCACATCACTCCTGCTTCTAGCTGCCTTTTTAACCTTCTAAAGTTTTCTTTTCTTCAAGCCAAGAAATTAGGCAGGGGAACAATATGGAACCTACACACTACTGTATGCTCGGTGCGTGCTAGAAGTCCTGTGACCTCTTGAGTTCTGCTAAAATCGAACGTATTTAGAATTTAGCTAAACTAACTGCATGTGTTGAAAGCAAAGGGTAGAGCAACAGGGCTCTGCCTCTATCTGGTTTTAGAAGAACAGTGAACTTTCGATTGGGAGGTTTTTCTGACAGAGGCAGAAGGTATAAATATCAGCAAGTGTTCTGCAGTGCTCCCCTGATGTTCCCCCAATGCCATCTGTTTACTGCTCCAAGATATTAGACAGCCACATATTTTACTTTCCCTGCTAGTAGCCAATTTGCAAGAAAACAAGTAATATAAAAATGGCTATTTACTCTGTAGCAAGCAGTACAGTACATTATCACTCCACATTGATGCTGTTAGAGGATAGCAAATCAATAATCAGTTCTTATTCAGTAACTTTGTAAACCATCTGCTTCTATCACTGCAAAGCATACTCTGCTGCAAGAAAGCCTTTACTGCCATAATAACAATTTCCTTTATAAAGTCTAAGACAATGTTGTATCAAAAGCTTTCTAATTGCCTTACCATTTAAATAAGTTAAATAGTTAGTTTATACAGAAAATCTGCAGAAAGAGATGAATTCTAGCTCCCTGTGAAAGTTCACCCTCACCAGCAAATATTTTGTTTACCTTTCAAACTCAGGGTTTGTGATGATATGATGTATTACCTTATTAGATCCTACATGGCAATTTTATTATTACCATTTATCATCTGGTCGGAGCGGGCCCCAGACGTGCGGCTGGGAGCACTGCACGCCGACCTGGCACCGCAGCCCTGGCCAGAGGTGACTGCTCAGCTCACCTCTGTACCCCGCTCTAAGCACGCGGGACTCCTCGTAGAGCCCCTCAAAGGTATCTACTGCTCTTCCCTGACCATCTGGGGACCTCAGCACTCATTTTAAGGCACCGTTTCATTAAATACCCATTACCTGAGAACAACTATACAGTCTAAGGCATCCCACAGAATATTTAACGAGTTGACTGACCACTGAGCAATGCAGAGACCCTGGATCCCAGTCCTGTTCTGTTTTACTCACAGCCCTTTGCTTCAGCAATAAAGCTTGCCTTTACAACTCCAGCCAGGCAGGTGGGAGATGTCACGCTGCTGGCTGGCTGCTCTGCCTTCCCATCCCCGTGCCCCAACACCAGCCCCTCTCTCACCGCCCTCGTGCCAGGCAACTAAACCTCACACTCCAATAATCTTATAAAACCAACAGAATTTTTCCCCCTTATCTTCTGTAAATAATTCTGCCCACACATCTAAAATAACACACAGCAACACCCTGCTGCAGCCTCCTGCTCCCACCGTGCGTGGTGCAGTCGTGGAGGAGCGGGGGGCACCAGTGGGCCATGCCCACCCCCAGCACATCCTCCCCAGGATGGGAAGCCACTGCTCCAAGACCCATGCTCCTGCTCCTGGACCTTTTTCCAGAGGCCAGGGTCAGCAGCCACTTACCACAACCCAGCCAAGAATTGTTGTTGGGATTTATTTGTAAATAAAACCACAGCACAGAAGGCTGAAGCAGTTTCAAACCTCAAGTGCCCACGTCCTGAAGACAAAAAAAAAAAAAAAAAATCTAATAATCTTTTAGTGTATCGACTCCTTTGGACTACTTTTTTTTGTTTCCTTGGCTTAGAAGTCTTTCCTATAAATCACTTCCACATTTAGTGTCACCAGCTTTCATGGATTCATTTGTCTTTGCTAACAGCATCATTGCCTGTGTTTACACTACCAGGCTCTTCAACCCATGTGTGGCTCTTGCACGCTCCTCTTGCAATTTAAACCGCCCCATGACATCGTATTTCCAACATTAAGTAATATTAGCTTATTTTGCTTGATTCCAACTCCGCCCTTCTCTCGTGCAGAAAGCCAGAAGAATGTCTGTAACCTGGAATGTTCAGTGACGTCCCGTTACATATTTGATAACGGCTTTCCAGTTCGTGGACTGTTACCTCTTCCTCGTGTCTGGTGCTAGCCTGAGCTTAATAAACCAGCTCTTTTTGCTATAGGCAGTACTCTCATGTCATAAAAAAATGCAGAAATCTCATTCTGGAGTTACAGCTCGCTTTGACATAATGCTTTATTTTCCTTTTGGTTCTCTCCCTTCCATTGCAGGCTTTGACATAATGATTTCTTTTACCTCGATTACTGAACATCACACCATATACAGAGAAAATTCCATTACCCAGGATCTTTTTTACTACACTACTCTGCAATTCTTTTGTCCACCTCTGAACTACCTGAGCAGCTTCATTCAAGCTCCTAGCCCTCTTCTTATTTTTAAGCTATCACAAATCATTTATCTTCTTTAAATTAAGATCTGCTAATCACACAGGCCAATCACACATCATGACTTTTTAAATTTACTGTTTTGATGGTCAATTTATTTCACTTTGGTTACACTTACCGAAAGACACTTTTTGGATAGGATGTATTTTCTGAGTTGAAAATGTTTCTGCGTGCACTTTTATGTGCCACGGTGCGCAATTAGACCACACCCTGACTTACTGGCATGGTGCTAGATGACCAGATTTTCCTGCAGCAAAGCTACTATGTATTTTCAATTTGGCACTGAATTTGGCTAAGTACAGTGAATTTGGCACTGCTACTATACTATTTAGTTCCTATTAGGAAGTAAAATTGCTAAATGTATATACTTCTGTATTTGTCTGCTCAGTGACAAAGATTAAATGTGGTGCGCTCTCATTTTCTGGGGTTTTGGGTGGAGGGTCTTCCCTCAGATTTTTTGTTTTTCGCCCTTGCTTATACTGAAGCCAAAGAGTTGGTCACCTTTTGGCTTAAATTCAGAGTAAAAACAGTGAAAGGGAAGCACGTTTCACTCCTTTCCACAGACCCGTCTCCAGCATCAGCTGCCTCCCCAAAGCTCTCACAGTCCCATAAAGGGAGTTGGATATCTCTAGCCCAATTATTTTCAACGAAGGCTCAGATGCACATTCAGTCTTGGCACATTGAGCTTGGCCTGTACCAGGAACATCAATCTTTTCGCCCAGCAGCTGGACCGTGCCCCTTCCTGACGCTGGCCAAGCACTGCTTTCTGCCGAGGGCAGTGGGCTCCTGGGCCCCCCAGCTCAGCCTGCCCCTAAGCCAGGCTACGCTGGCTGCTCAGCACCTTCTTCTCCTGGCCCAACCCTCACCACAGGAGTTTTAGCTACTTGGGCATCTGTCCTCTGGCTGCCTCTGAGGCCCAGGGCTGGCTGGGGTCTTACTGACGGCAGGAGTACAAATTCAGCGCTGAAACCCCCAGGTCACTGAAAAATGTACATTTTCAAAACCACACGTTTTTCAAAAGCGTAACTCTTAATTTTAGCCCAGCTGAGGTATAATTTTTGAACACGTGGGACTTGCGTTTCTCACTGGTACCCTTGCAGTGGATCAGTTCACCTGAAATAGATGGCATACATTTATTTTCACTTGAAATAATATCACTTACACTAGACTAGCTTGCTCTGTAAATAATATCTCAACACCCTCAAGCGACACAGGGCGAGATGGCTACTCGGAGGCGACAACGTCATCAGGGATAATTTCTTCTTTCCCCAGTGTGGAGGATATATATGTGCACGCCATAATCCCCTGTAGTTTACAATAATGCTTTAATTCGGGAAGAGAAATAGCTTTGAAATTTTGTGCTGAGCAATACTCAAAAACTTACTCAAAAATTTAGACAACGCAAACCTTCGGTTTAATGCCTCTGAGCTTTGCAGGCATACAGAACTGCGGCCAACACTTTTGAGTTACGCTGTCCTGCATGTTCCTAAACACTTCCTAGTGATGCCTGGAGCTTTGTTAAGGGTTGAGGGGAGACTGCTATCAATTACAGCCTCCCTTCTACGGACCTATCAGCTTGGCCTCAGATACAGCCGTGTCCTTGGTTTACCAAATGTATTTTCAGAGGGTGCTGAGGCAGTTTTGTGAACTCCAGGCACACAGGACATGGAATAGACGGTGCTCAGGGCCAGTCTGAAGTCATTGTTTCAAATGGCGGAGATATGGCCTTGTTCCCTGAGAGTAAATACTTAAGTAAGAAATTGTTAAAAAAAAATAAAGGGTGCTACAAGTTCCCTAACTGATTTGGTCTGGCTTCCTTCAATAATAACAGTTATTTTGAGGCTGAGGTCCAGACTACACGATATTTATCGCTATGAATAGTACAAAAAAAATAAAGTAGCATTTAAATGAAAAATATCAGTTAGGGTTCCAGATTTCCTTTTACTACAGGCATGAAAGCAAATATTCCTTGTGCCTAGTTTTCACCTTACCTGCTCAATCCCTGATTGGGTTGTAAGACTGCAGTGATGCGAAGGCCTGAGAAATCAGCAAAAGACTCGAGAAAAGTGTAAAGAAGGGAACAGTCAATTTTTGTTTCAAGTAGAATTAAAATATTTCCAAATTCAAAAGACAATTTAGTAATACTCGTTGGCATCACCAATTAGCCCACTGAGGTAAGGATTGCTTTGCTATGCATTTAATTACTTCCATCCTTTCCATCCAGTCCTAGATCCTCCTCCATCCAGTCCTAGGAAGCTCATCCTTCACCGTCCCCCACACTAAAAAAGCACATCATTCCTGGCATTTCTGACATTTCCAAGGCAACAGCAGAAGATGCCTTGCAAAGGCTTTTTCCTGATTTTGGTGGAGGGAGGGGAGAGGGGGAGGACTCAAGCTTCTTTCTCTGCTCTGCTTCAGCCAAGGAAGAAACAAGAGGTGATTGCTGCCGCACTGCTGCGGACAGCTTTATGAGGGCCTCCTCCAGCTCACCGACCAGCACGGCACTTCCCTCGCTGGGCCTGCAGCACCTACCTCCTCCCACTGCCGCACTCGCTGTGGTAGCTCATGCTGCCATGGTGGTATGAGAACCACCAAAGCAGCACTTACATTAGTCTTTTGTCCCCGCAGCCCAAACACTCTCCAAAGACTTGCTACGCTGTGCCAGTAGAGTGTGGCAAAAGTGCATTGCCCAGGACCACCCGAGAGAGATTTGCTTTGGATTTTTAGCAAGTGCTGTTAGTGTTTCTGTGGTCGTTTCTACTGTTATTTTCTGTTCTTGTTCTATAGTTATTTTCTGTGGTAGTTTCCTGCTCACCAGGATGACATCACGCAGCAGTTACCCAGTTCTCAAAGCTATCTCCTACCCTGCCAATCACAAAAGAAACGTGTGTGTCTAAACTGATCAGCTAATGATTTAATATAGATGTGAATAAATGGTTAAACCTGTGGGATGGCTGAAAGATCACCTCTCAAGCTGCAAATATACATTAAAATAGGTATTCAGTTTTCCTTAAACCTTGTAAGATTTTACCCTTAAAGTTAGTGCTTACCTGAACACATTCTTCAGTGACTCTCTGAGAGTCTTTGACTTGAGCAAAGAAATGCCTGCTCTTAGTCTAGGGGCACAGCTGTAGTAAAACGTGCACATTCTAGCACCCAGATGAGAATTCTGCATAATATTCAGGTAGAGAAACAAATCAGCATATGTAATAATCAAGTGGTTTTGGGGGCCTTCTTTTTTGGACTGGCCCATATTTTTTTTGACTGGCAAGAAATAATCCTGTTAGCACTACAAGTAATATCTGCAGTTTACAAGCAATCCCAGCGCTTCACTAACACCTCTCAGAGGTCAGTGACCAGCTGCAATACAATTATTGTGGATTTCTACCGGTAAGACAGAGGGACTGAATATGCAGAATAATTTAATTTATACAACCATGAATATTCCTTACACTAGTTTCAATGTGGATGAGCATCGAAGATCGACCTTAAGAGGAACAGTAGCTTGCTGGCAGGTTTGAATTTCTGATGGCAGAGTATGTTCCTCAAACAATTACTGTCTTATCACAACACTCACTTAAAATTTCACATCAAACTGTATCATGGGGCCTTTTTAAAAATCCCCACATTAATGACGATTATGTAAGTACCATCAGATGTAAGACATTCCCATATTGCTCGTAGGAGTTATGATTTAATTCTATTCCAATCTACTCCACCGTTCGTGTAATCACTCTTGACACTTTACCTTTTGTTTTGTAAAACATTATTGTCTGCCACAGGAAAAAAAAAAAAAACAAACACCAAGCCCAGACAATATTTTGTTTGCCATTGCAATCTGATTGAAAAGATGTTATTAATTAAGCGTGGTACACTTACACCTGAACACTCACTGACAGCTCCTGGGAGAAGATATATTACTGGAAGACAGTTGTTTATTTAGGTCTCTGAGGGCACAAAGAGACTAATAGATCTCCCTGTGAGTTAGGCAGGTATTATTCAGCATTTGTGGGGAATAGTTTGGATTTTTGCTGGACTTTAATAGTGACTAGAGTGGCCTAGTGTTGTCCATAACTCTAGGAGCCACTATTGGGGAACACTTGCACTTGCTTTATCTCAGTAGGTGAGGCTGCAGATACACAGAACTAAGAAGTTGCTTCCCTCAGAAGGCCCAGTACAGTGTTTCAGTTTCGCACTTAGGCTGAGCTTTTTGCCAAAAGGAGGAGGAAAAGACATTTTACCAGAGCTGGAAATTCCATTTTCTGTTTCTTAATATTTTTTTTTTGGTCATCAGAAGTGTTACATGCAGAGAAAATATTCCTTCACAGGATAAATATGTAGAAACAGCTACAAAATTCCAACTGCCTACAGTGAATTTCAACCAAGTCCTTTAACTAGCAGCAGGTTTCCTTTCACAGAAGTTACACTGGTAGCTCTCCTCACATGAATACTATTCTTCTTATCTTGTGAGCAGAGAGGTCCATCTCTCAAACAAATAGGAGAATTTTTTCAGAAATTATTATAATAAATCCGATATTTTTCCAGCATCTTCACTGTAGTGCCCATAGGTTTATAGGGAAGAGGGAATTTCATCAAGAAAGAGTTTTTTGGAAGTTCTTACCTCGGTCTCAGAGGAACAGAGCGAATTAGATTTTCCTCCTCGCTGTGCTCTTTGAGCTGGGGCCGTGGCTTCTGAGTGCTCCGAAGGTAAACGCGATGTGACTAACGATCAAATTGCTTCATAAGGAAAAGTTCATCCCAGTCGGGGTAACTGCTTAAAATGCAACATAAACAAACAGGTCTGTGTCAATATTTGGACTCTGTGTAAACAATTCAAGCTGTATCACTCCAGAGATAATGACACATAATGCTGTATAAAATGCTCTGAGAGGGTTTTACTGAATTAATCTGCATTTGGGTTCCGGAAGAAAATTGGTCTGTGCGGTGGAAAAATGTGAACTTCTTTGCTCCTGGTGAATATAACAAGGTCTGGTGCTTCCAGAGAGCATTCTGAGAAAGGGCTTCACTACTACAAGGCAAATGGGGGAAAAAAGAAAGATTTTCAAACCCTGTGCTGCTTTAATCCCATTCCCAGAGCTTCAGAAATCAGTGCACATGACAGACTGGAATATATGATTTTATCCAAGTAAGTACAATCGAAGTATTTCTTACAACTCTGTTGCTACACCTCCAGGCACTCTTCTTTTAGCAACAGCACAAGTCTGGAAAGGACAGTGATTAGTGTTTTACAACTCTGCTAATAAAACTAAGGGAAAGCAATCTGTACATTGGAGTTTATTTAGATGCCCACAAGTTTTAAATCATTCCCCTTTGTATCTCAGCCCACTGGATATCTCATCCAACTGAATTACCATTGGGTTTTACAATGTGATATACAAAATGAGCTGACATTATGATTTACAAACATCCTTTGATTATCATATAAAACACAACCGTTTCCCTTATTGTACAATCATTAGGGCAATGCAAATATAGTCAATACATTAGTAGCTGAAAATGATGGGGCATTTTAAGAAAATAAATTTAACTTTACGACACAAACCTGTTAGATAAAACAAATCCTGTTTAAAAAATGGGAATAAAGTTGTCTGAACGACTGTAAGTAATTTTTATATTGTTTTTCCACTTTCCCCTTGTAAGAAACAAAATGGTACTTCATTTGAAAGACAACTAATTTTTTCACTGTATAGTCACACTTCATTCTTATTAATCAGCTTCACATTTTCTGCA
This sequence comes from Eurypyga helias, assembly GCF_000690775.1. Classification (NCBI taxonomy): domain Eukaryota; kingdom Metazoa; phylum Chordata; class Aves; order Eurypygiformes; family Eurypygidae; genus Eurypyga; species Eurypyga helias. The sequence goes on from NW_010259972.1 coordinate 11,151, forward strand.
TGAAACTATGAAAAACTCACAAATGTAGACTTTCCAAACTGTAGCCACTATACCTATTTCTGCACTTTTTTCCATATGCTTGGAGTGTTTAAGTAAATAAACCAAAAGCAAAAACACTACACAAATGAGCAGAACAAAACACAACACCACGGTAAAAAAGTGACATTTAAGCTGTAGATGCCGTCACCGTAGAAATATATTCTTGTTCTAATGCAAAGAAGTTTCTAGCCTCATGAAAAAAAAAAAGACATTAGCTGAAGAGAACCTAAACTCTAACCTTGATATAGGACTAAGAGTTTTACTGGGTATTTCCATCTAAAACTGAGGTACTCAACAACACTGTGTGCGTGGTAAATTTAAACCTAAATATTTTCGCACGTCAGAAAAGGTGAAAAAGAAAACCTGTTTCTGAGCTGTTAATCGGGTAATGAAAGTTACCGAGTGTTAAGGTCTCCTGTCCCACATGTGGCTGGTACAGGTGCTTCTGCACTTTGTCGCTACGGTGGCAGAAACAGAATGGCAGACACCATTATTACTCTACATACAAAAAAAGGAAAAAATCTGAACTTATCAGTGATGGTATAATTGAAAGCAAATTCTAAGCTAGTCAATTTAAGTTATATCATCTTAAGGCTCTCTGACTGTTTTATCACTGCACAATCCACAGGGATAACACCCTTTCCCAGCACTTGCAGTTTCCCTTGCAAAACAGAATACGGGGAAGGACCGGTGATTCTTTCCTCAGTGTGTGCTGAATTGGTGGTGGAATGTGGTGTTAGTTCCGTTTCTCATTACAGGAGTCTAGCTGCTGCTCCGCGCGTTTGAGGAAGAAAGTGCTTTTTATGCCATGTCATTAAGTCCATGGCATTTCATTTCATAAATTTTTAAGACAGACTTATTTTGATTACTTCCATTCTGTCCAATCAAATATACCTTTGAATGTTTTAAAATGTTGGACAGCTGTGAAATATAAGTACTATGCAATTTGACTGTACATACATACATATTTTCATAAATACATCTGACAGGGACCTTGGAACTAAGTATGTGATATCATGGGACAAAAATCACAACAGGCTGCCTTATTTGTAAAATCTAGATTCAAAGTAAGAAGAGCTGAATTCTATCGTGTTGCCAATACACAAATGAAAAGAAAAATACAGCATTAGTTTACCCATGAAATAACTGAAACATATTTGCAAATGCTTGACAGGAGAAGTGTGTAATTTACAACACTGAAAACTTTTAACACCCATTGACTTCTATGCGCTGTACTGTAGTCACCCAGACAAGGCTAGCAAGGATGAGCATAGTGATAGGTCCCAAAGGCAACTCCCAAACATCTTCCTCACGCGGAGACTTTGGTAAGTGTCTGTTGTATAAAATGCCAACGCGTACGACTTCATTTCAGGTGTTGACTTCATCAGTTTTCCTCCCTCGGCACCGCCCAGTCCGAGCACGTCAGTTATTGTTGAGACACTCTACATCCACCGAGCAGCAGACGTTCCCGTTCTGCACAGACAAACAAGCAGGTGTCAGTCCCCGCCGCAGAGCAAGTCACCAAGAGCAGAGGGGCTGGTGGCACGCAGAGGCAGAAGCATCTCTGACACATCTACGGCAGAGAAATGCTTAAGCCATCAGCCCACGGTGGCCCCATGGGTCCCAACTGTGGTGGCTTTTTGAGGAGACTGACTTTGTCAAATAGCACTGAAGTGGCCTGAACTACGCAAGTTCTGGAAACCTGGACGTCAAAGACTCGGGGAGGGGCCCTAATAAAATACAGCACAGCAATGGAAACAGAGATTGGATTCTCTACCATGCAAGAAAGTTAATTGAGAGAGTTCTGATGTGATCCATGCAGGGAAGCTTTCTGTCTGAAATAAGCAGATAGTCCTGAGTCATAGCAGGTGTGTATGATGGGGGGGACCCCTACAGCTTTGGAATTTCACCCATTGTTAAATATCTTCCTGCAACATCCAGTTATTTACAAAACTCTCTTACGTATTTAAAACTACAGCCATCACCAGAACCCCAAATAAGCTTTTTTTTTTTTTCCTCTTTTTAATCCAACACAAACCAACAGGAAAAACTCCGAAGAATGGCAGAAAAGCTACCTTTGACAATTTAAAGCCCTGGAGCAACAGCTTGGTTTCCCACAGTGAACAGAAGAACATTTTATGTAACCCAAACCGACATTTCCGTAGTTCTGATACTAGCTCAGTGGATGGAACAGGGGTGACAGGCTGCACTTCTGCATTAGAGCCACTGGATCAAATAGCTCTTGATGAGATCAGGGGAGAGAAATTGCAACATTCCCTTCCCATTTTTGTTGTGGGAGTACCTTCAGCCTTCAGCTGGGTATTCTTTCTACTTGTGTACTTGCTGGTGAGACTTTTATTAGTGTTTTTGTTTCTGCTTGCCAGCTCTGTAAAATACATTTGCATGAACACCCACATTAGGCAATTATTGAAATATTAGCCTAGATTCGTACTGAGAATGCCTGAAGGGCACACTAGTCACACTGGGATGTCACACCACATTCTCAACAAGCACAGAATCATTCTGTTTCCACCCTTTCGAGCACAAAAACCACAGGTTTTCTGTAGGCTTCTGCCCTCGGGTCTCATCTCCTTCCCCTAGACCTGAATGTGAGATTCCAAGGGCAGAAAGTGACCCTAATTTTATGCAGCAACACGCATTTCCATTACCATTCCGCACTGCCCATCGTACCTTGCATTTGCAGGTTGTACAAGGAGATCCCACCATTGTCCATACAGCGCCACTAAGTCTTGTGATTCCATAGCCATCTAGACAGGTTTTCCTGATGTCGTAGGTGATGCTGTCAGCCAGGCAGGGGTCACTGACACAGTGGGGACAGCACTCGCCTTCTGAGATGGCTGTGTACTCGCAGTTTAGATTCGGGCACAGAAGGGGCCAACAATCCACCTCTCCTTCCTGTGAAAAGTGAAGAAAAGCTCATTGAATTCATTGCCGTTTATTAGCTACCAAAAAATTTGCATCCTGTTGAATGGAAAAGTTTTATTTTTCCAAAATTGAAATAAACTAAACGGATCAGCTCTCCGTGTGGTTGATCGTATAAATGTGTCTTTGAATACTGAGCTGAAACTTCCAAAATGCAGCAGAATGTCGTTTGGTTGCTTCTAGACTAGATAACACCACTGTCAACATCATTAGAGCAGAACTTGACTTGTGCTTTTTTAAAGGTAGCATTAAATACCGGGTTCCGATATATCCCATAAACTGTAATTTTTGCAGCGACTGCCTTGCAGACTCATGCCCTCTGCCTGTATCTGGTCACATAAACATCTCTGCGGGATTGCAGCAACTGTTTAAATAGAAAATTAACACTGTGGATAGATGTAGGTTAGTATGTTTGAGAAGCACTGAACATCGATCTAACCAGCAACAGCCAGGCCAAAATTGATTTTACTGTCAACTCCTAAAGGAATTGTTAGAGCCACACCAGTTATGCTACACTGAGTCATTTTATTTTACTATTTAATAGAAATTTTGTGAAAAAAGCAGCTTAGGAGATAGAAACATGGAGAAGAAAGAACCATCAGGTCACTTTTGTAGAGTATTGGTGTTCGTGTCTAAACTTAACGTGCAAAGGTCTCCGGCAGCTTGCATCATGCTACTCTGTAAGCACTTCAGATGTTGACCCCCCGCACTGCACAGAACTTTACACGCAGCACCCACTTAGTGCACCACTGTCTTCTAGCTCTGTAGGTTTGTTAACTCAATCAGAAAATTAGGCAAAGACCTGCTGACCACGGCATGCCTTGTAAAACTCGTCACGTCTAATATTTGCCATCGCCGCTGTCTGCCAATGTTCCTTGTTGTTTTCTTGCAAAAATGAAATTAAAAAATCATAGGAGAATACAAAATACAATACTTACTGCTGCACATTATGGCTAATTATCTCTTAACAGTAACTTAGCTTTGAATGTAATTTGTTTCCTGATGCTCAGACACCTCTTGATTAATATCATATATAAAGACAGTATTATGCAGACAGCTATAAATAGAAACCTGATCATTTTAATGAAGTTCATTGCTGCACTAATTAGTATATCTGTGCAAAAATTAAAGCTTTAGGGAAATTATTTGCAGTGTCTAATGAAAAATGCTCTTTATTTTGCATGTTTGTCTAGTAATTTTAGTTTTCTTTACCCTTAGTTGGTGAATATTTGATAATTCACCACATGGCACTGGCACTCCATTTTTCTAGCATTTGCTGAATGAAAAAAAAAGAACTGCACTGTACATTTTGATGACAGGTACAGCAACTGATGCAATTAAAAGCTAAATTTCTAACCAAATCCATCACATGCGAAAAAAAAATTTAAAGTTATTGGAATATCAGATGACCTTCTAAACGTTCTCAAAACGAGACTAATGCTAAAGTGAATATAGTGTCAAGGTTTCCAAGCTTTTGTCCAGCTTTTCATTTTGTTCTTTAGACCTAATTCAGCAGTAAGAGGAAAACTGATGGTGTATCTTTCAGTTCTCTGGTGCTCTGTGTTTTATCATCGTTCAAAGTCTGAAAAGCAGGTGAAGAGAGTGCCAAGAGCCTCCTTTTATGCTTTGCTAAAAATCATTGAACCACAGAATGGATTGGGTTGGAAGGGACCTTAAAGACTATCCAGTTCCAACCCCCCTGCCATGGGCAGGGACCCCTTCCACTAGACCAGGTTGCTCCAAGCCTCATCCAGCCTGGCCTTGGACACTTCCAGGGATGGGGCAGCCACAGCTTCTCTGGGCAACCTGTCCCAGTGCCTCCCCACCCTCTCCGGGAAGAATTTCTTCCAGATGTCCAATCTAAATCTACTTGCTTTCAGTTTAAACCCATTACCCCTTGTCCTGTCACTACATGTCACTACCAATCACAGTCCTGATTATCCTCGCTCCCTCCCAAAACACTTTACCCATACCAGGCAACGGCACTGCTGACAGCTGTAGGTCCAGTTGTCCCCGCTGCGGTAGAGCTTGTGCCCAGTTTGGTCGAGGCACTGGCTGGTGACACGGGTGTCGCACTCCGGGCAGCAGAAGAGGTCAGCGCTGGGGTTCTCGCAGTCACAGGCTGTCCTCCGGCAGAAAATCCTCCCGTCCTGCAAGGACACATAACCCTGCTGTCAACCACAGACTGCCAGACAGCAACCCGGAGAAGGTCACTGGGTATACATACGTATATATCAAAGGGCACGTCTTTGGCATATCGGGAAATACCGAGATCTTAATGCATTCAGTGCTACTGCCAACAAGGGCTGGATCCTGCCAGCTGTAATACCTCAAACACCAGTATTGTCCGAATTTCTATCCGTGCACGGATCCAATACTGTCTGAATCCAAGTACACTGTTTTCCTGTCTACACCTAATTGAATTTAAAAGAAATCAATATCTCAGAAGAAATACAGTGAAGCAATTTCATCTCTCATTGGTTACATCAACGACTCTTCAAGCAATCGCCACTCTAACAGACAATATTTGGTTAGCACTATTTTGACTATCACTGTGCAGAAAATAAGTTGAATAAATAAATTGAAGTTATGAAGGCGGTCTCTTTAACTTCACAGGAGCACCGTATGGCAGACTCGCAGAGGCACTTAGCATTCTTCACTCTGAATTCAGCGCTGCTTCTGGGCCTGCAGTACGCCAGCTTAAACCTAAGTGGACTGCTCATCACCCATTATAATTCTGTTCATGTATTAAGGAGGGCCTGTATTCCACATGCTCTCCAAAATATCATTTTGCTAAATGTTTGCTTACAGTATTGGATGGCCCATTTGGTGAAAGACCATTAAACAGAACTGTTTGAGATGAACAGAATTGCTTCTGCACGTGAAGAGAAAAGGATATATTCTCTTTGCATCAGAGAAAAACAAATTGATTCTAATTCTAGTTATGAAAATTGGACGGACTACGGTGTTTGAAATTATACCCCTTGCTCTAGGTAAGCCAACATACTGATAACATCATGTGAAGACTGAGAACTGAAACTGCAGTTAACAATGAGATCACTGAAAAGTTTTGACACGAACTTCTTTTGCATTCAATGCCAGCTCTTGGATTAGTCCCTACTCAAGCAAAGCATCACCCACAGCCAACTTGAAGGTAGAACTGTGAGAGGAATGAAGCCGTGTTCTGCTTTGGATCACAACTGTACAATTCCTGACTCATTTCATTGCAGTTTTTCCATACTTTCCTTAGAACCTTGTTCTGAGTCTACAAACCTGTATCTGATGTAAGAAGGAAAAAGAAGTTTCTCATTGCCACCAAATAAAGGGATATCTATCAAAGCAAGGAAAATTATTTCCTCTGATCCTTTAAAAAAATTGATTACTAAAGAGTGACAGCAGCCCAGGATGTCTTTGCCACAGGCAGATGAAATAGCCATAAACACAGCCTGTAACATAGGAGGTTGTTTTGATTATATTTTCCTGTAGGAATCTGTGTTTGGCTCTGGTTTTTACGCAGAGCCAGCCTTGGCCACAATGCAACATGCAGCAAGTCAGCATCAGGGAATCACAATACCAGTCAGTGTCACTGATGCGTTTCACCGTGGTCCTGAATTGTTTCTCTCATCTCTTTCTGTTGTAAGAAGAATTCAAATGATTTCTTATGTCTAACAAGGAAATCTGAAGAGAACACAAACTTCTGGAAATGTAGTAAACGTGCTATGTTAACACAGATCCGATCTGCTTTTGCCAGCCACAGGGCATAGGACGAGATGGCCCTACAGTCTTTATTCAGTTTTGACCAAATTCAGGTAACTAAGGATTCAGTACCTGTGGTTGTTTGCTACTGCAGCTGTGGGAGAAGGAATAAATAAGCTTTATTTCCTTACTGGGGAGTTTGAGGTTTGAGTAAAGCCTGAGGTAAGGAAGACTGGCAGCGGCCTGTTTCCTCAGCCACAGGTACAGCCAGGTCCAGACGCAATGCTGGGAATAAACCCTTTCCACCTAAAATAAAGAAGTCATCCTCCGCTTTCAGCAAGTGGTGAAAGAAGAGGAGGGAAAGTCTTCCCTGACGAAGACTTAGGATTAATTCTCCATCCCTGCAGGTGGGAAAGCACAACCATCTCCCACCCCTTGCTGAGGGCAGACATCAAGCAGCAGGCTCTGCCAGGACGACCAGCTCCAGGCACGCGGGCTTGCGCGAGGCATCCAGGCAACCCCGCGCCCGCGACGATGGCAGGCTCTCTCCCCTCCATAACGGCGTGCTGATTAATAATGGCTAACAATAACCTGTGTGCTTAGTTCCAATTCAGTTTTCAAGCTTTCAAGATTAGTTTTCCAATTCCCCTTTCAGCGGGTGACAGTGCTGGTAGTCTGTGCTTCCCTGAGCTGCCGTGCTGTTACCTCTGGGGAGCAGCTAACCTTTTACATTGCCTTTACTCTCCATATTTCAGAACACTGACAAAGCCTGATGATTTTGCCAGAGACCTTTTGGTAATCATAATACACTGCTACTCTCTTTGTTCTTTAAGCGTCTGTGTTTTATCTACAACCTCATTAGTTCCACGCCTTTCAAAAAACATCCCTATACTGCAGTGACACAAAGCCTCTTAAGCTACATCATCTCACTTGCATCTTTTCAGCTCTATAGTAGCACTGAGAAATATATAGAAAATTGAGAAATATATAGAAAGCAACTTATTTTGGTGGCTAATTACATATAGTAATATATGTACTATTACTATTATTAGTACCTCTCCCTCCCCACCTCCCTCACTGAATCAGTGCTACACGCTCCGTAAGCATCAGTGGTATGAACACGAAATTGTTCTTACCAAAGGAAAAACTGACACACGAGGGAATCACTGAACAGGGTGACTCAAGTTTCCACAGAGCCCCAAAGCCAATTTGGACAGAAATAAGACCCTGCAAAAACCAAACCACCAAACTGTTCTCACTCTCAGGAACACACTTCACCTTGGCACATCCCCCTGTTCTCCGTGCTGTGCTCATCCTCCAGGCTTTTTTCATACAGGGAATGGAGCGTTGTCTTAATTAGAGGATGAACTCAAAAGCCCAGATACAGCCATACTGTACAGTCAGGCTTAGTTTTTTCATGGGAGAGAGAAACAGCTCCCTGTGCCTCATCAAATTTTTACTAATCTTTTGTATTAAATCCACAAGAGTTCAGGAAGATGCCTGTAGAAAACACACCTAATATACTTAAGGTACTATATTAAATTATAGTTTTGAGAATATATGCTTTTGTAAACTTTATGTTCATTCAGATGAACGAGGATGATTGAAGAGACTGGGTCTGATGAAACCTGTGCTTCAACCATGACACTTTGCTTCATTACAAAACTGAAGTAATGTAATTTCTCATATTCCATAATATCCTGTGCCACAAATAACCTTACTTTACAAACTTCAAAGTTCAGTAAGGATACTTAACTTCCTTTGCACCAGATCTTAAGGTAAAATATTTTCAAGATGGGATCTATGTGTTTCAGCCACTACTAAAAACATATCCATCTGACCTTTCCTAAAATAGCCATAACGTAAGAAAATCTAAAAGAAAGCATATTATTTTAAGTCTGAAATGCTGATTTGTCTCCTAGATCAAGGAAGCGATTAGGATCATTTCAAAGTTCAAGTAAGAGGTACAAGGAATGACTGAGTTACATTCTACCCTTCTCCTCACTGAAAACCAAGCAGGCTGCAGAAGGGACAAGCAGGGCCAGGTCTCTGTGCGACTGCACGGAAAGGACAGAGCCCGGCAGCAGGTCTGAGAAGTAGCCTGGAGCATTGGAAGCTATCACAATTTAAAAAGGTAAGTTTCAATAACATATTTCAATAAACACCGAGTGAAGACTTTACGTCCTGCCTGGGATATAGCAGAAGAGGAGCTCTCTCTGTTTTCCCTATTCTACAGACAAGGATTTGGCTCTTGGAACAAGGCAGCTACTGAAATGAAATTAAATGCAAATGTTAATTCACAGAGGCAAACACTGGAAAGTGAGGAAGAGTCATAGCAACAAGCAGTGCCAGGCTTAGTTTAAAATATCTATGTACTAAGCAATCATTTTGTATATTTTCATATACTAATAAGAACATTCAACATAGTAAGTGCAAAGACAAATGGCAAATAAAACAAATTACAAGCAATCTGAAACGGGAATATTAATAGTTAGAGTTCTGCAGACAGACCAGATGTCCTCACATGTATTAAGCTGTTTATTTTGTTGACTGGAAATCCTTCATAAGCCAGCCACTTCCCCAAGATTACAATAAAAGCTTGATGTATCTTCAACGGAGCTGCACACTTCAGCTTCTGAAGGGAGGTGTTTGAGGGAGTTTGAGGCTATTTGAAGTAAAAAAATACAGCGACTAACAAGAACATATTCCCTTTTGAGCCCAAAACAGCAGTGTCCTTTGTGGGTTCTATTCACTCTGAAGTCTTGCTTTTCCCTTCTGCTATACTATTGAAATACAGAAATGATGAGGCTTTCAGCTTCTTGCAGCTTCACAACAACTCTTCCCCCCTTTGTGTCCCGTCCCCCCAGACCCTCTAATGTTTCTCTGGCTCATAAGCACTGACACGTGAAGATGGATAGGCCAATTCTCATGCTCTGCGCTCAGCTTTTCACAGTGGCCGAAATTTCATTTTACTTACACAGGGGCGGTAGTCTCTTGTGTCTGAGGCCAGCTTTATCAGCGCTATGAACACACCTCCTCAAAGTGGCCACAGGAGACCAACCATTTCTCAGATGGGGACATTTCTAAAATCCTTCTAATTTCAAGGACAGCACTCCTCTTTTAACTAGTGAAAATGAAGAAAGCAGAGTCAAATGTTCTTTGAACTTGGTTACCACACTCAGCAAAGAACTGATAATTTCCAGGGGAAAACCAACCAACCCACCCAAAACAAAACCACAAAACCAAAAAAATCCGCATCAAAAAATCAAACCACAACAACCACAAAGTTGATCTAAATGTTAACTCTGATGTAGATCTACTCATAGTACTCCTGGCTTCTCCAAAGGTGCAGAGAGCGCTGCATGGCTCAAGTGGGAGAGCTGCCAACACAGCCAAGCTGGGATGAGGAGGAGAAAGGTGGCTTTTCACTTCAGGAAATTAAGTGTCTGCTTCTAGGGCCTCTAGCCTTTGACTCAAGCTCAGGCCTTCCTTCTCACCCAGTTAATTCACATGTATTCCAAGGAAAGGGAAACACCACCGACAGGAAGATGGCTGACTACAGTACTTGACACGAGAGACATATATTCGAGTGAAACAGAAATGGAAAAGGTTTCAACATTTGGAGTGCGTTGAGCACCTGCACGTTGTGTCAGAGATAATGCCCTCACCAAGGTACGGTCCAAGAGGCTCTGGCCCACAGGGTGACACGGTAGAGAGCTCAGCAGGAGTAGCCATTACTCAGCCGTGTGTGTGGTTGTGCAAAATAAGAACCACATTGACTTCTCAGAAGAAATTTCCCCATCACAGCTTCCGTGACCACAGCACAGCTTACCTTTTGCCTCAGCACCTTCGGCCTAGGCCGGTATTTTTGCCAACACCAGTGGCACTGCAATATCGGGTTTCTGACATGAGCCCAGAGAGTTAAAGGTCTCCTGAAACCCAGACCAGCTGGATCTCACCTTGCAGGAGCAAACGGAGCATCTGTCCTCCCTCAGGGTCCACACCTGCCCGTTCCGCTTGAAGCCGCCTTCATGGGGACAGTCTCCAGTGCAAGATGGTCCGGACGGACAAAGGCAATCAAACCCTCCTGCCAGGTTCACGCAGGCTGAATCGTTCCAACAGGTGTGGGTCTTTAAGGCACACTCATCGATATCTGCAAAACAGCAGATTTATAATGCTTTCAACATTTTGTTCACAGCGCAAATGTTATTTATGTTTAGAGTAATTACTGCTCATCTGCCTTGCTGGTGGAAGAGGGTGCCTTCTTTCTGATATCTTCCAAATTTACTTGCTATACATTAAACACTGGGGTTTTTAAGTTATTCTTCAGTGTTCGTTTCGATTCCGCCAAGAATTCATAAACTACCTCCAGCAGGCTTAGCTATACATGCCGAGACTGACATACCTAGTGGAACTGCATATCAAAGATGAACTTGTTCTTCAAACAAGGTTGTATAGAGATTTCCTAGTCACTGGAAACTAGCTAACACCCCGAGTGACTCTCCTCTAAATTTTACACCAAAATAGAAGTGCATTAATCTTCCGAAGTTCCTACCATGACCAACATTTCTCATATTAAAAGCAGTCAATTGCATTCTTTTCCCATTGCTGGAAGGTAGAAGAGAACTGGGGAGGTGGGGGGAGGGTGAGAAAGAAGAGAAAAGCGAAAAGGAAATAACAAAACCAGAGGCACCTTATACAGGAAAAAAGTCTTAGAACAAAGCTATGCAGGAAAAGTATGGTTTTGCAACGACACAAAGAAATAAGTAACAAAAGAAAATCACTACACACTAGAGAAAAGTGAATTGCAATATCCCATTAAAATTGCTTTAGGAGGGTAAAATATAATTATGCAATATGAATTTATCTAGGGAGTTAATGCAGCATTATTTTTCTTGCAGTGAAAGCCGTGAGATTTTTAAGCACATTGTCAAAACCAGGTATTTCTTTCAGAAAACAACTGTTCTTTAATATATTGACAGATTGTCCAGATAAAATACCAGTAAACTGGTGGGTCTCTTTTGTTCCAACATGAACAATGCAAACTGTAAGCAACAGTGGGAGGAAGGCTGAAGAAGAAAATCCTTCCGAAGTATGTGAAGGTTTTTATCATGAAAATTCCAGCGTACTATTATATGAATTCAGACTTTAGGAGGAAGAAGCTCACACCCTTTAAAATTACCTCATTGCTAGCGTGAAATTTATAACTGCTCCCTATTACCCAAGAGTACTTGTAATTCCTCTTTGAAAGAACAAATTTAAAAATTCAACAGAATAAAATGACCTAAAGGTCTAATTTAGGTGGGACGTGACGGCCAGCTGCCCTACTTTTTGGACACGGGGCATGAGTCTTCTCCCCAGAAAGCCAGAACTTAGAGACACTAACAATTCTCTCAGTCTGCGGAAGAAAAGTCTCTGTAACAATCAAATCACTAAATTCACTCTGACCTGGCTCGTAAAATTCCTGATTTCAGTTCCTAAATAGTCCAGGAACAAGTGGAAATGCAGTAGTGCCCTTGGATTTGACCAAACGCGAAATGAACCTGCACAACTGAGTCACGGGCCTGGGCTGCCTGAAAATCGCTCTTCCTCCTTCTGCTTCTGGACCCAAAGGGCAGCTGGAGACAATTACACTGCCGAAGGGCTTCACTCAGGGGCCACTCCTGTGCCAGAGATGTTCCCAGTGGCCTGACAGCATAGTGTGACTGCTTGCCACTCAGACTTCCCTAGAAAATGGTGTATTTTGCTGCCCAGACAGTCCTTATTTCCAAAAAGCAGTATTATTTGCTCTAATGCCTAGTTCAGCACTACTGAGGACTTGAAAGGTCCACTGTCAGTGGGTTAAAAGGTGCTGCATTAAGAGAAGTTAAAACTTGTAGTCCCCTGTTTCACAGGTGGCAGGGTAGCACAGGAGGTAACAGCCATAAGTGTGACATGAAGAGAGCTCTGAATGAACTGGGATGAAATGAAGGATACCCAGACAGCTACCATAAGACTGAAAATATTCTTTAAAAAACCCAATTTCCTTTCAATAGACTTTGACTTGTATTTTACGTTGAAGACAAAGAGAGAAATGGAACATTCACTCTGTCTTTGGCGATTTCACCAAGCATCGTCAATATTCTCTTCCCCACCACATTGAGTGCTCCTCGAATAGCGTCTATTTAGGACGTGGCAGGCTCAGAGTGCAGATGAGAAGGGTAGCTTTCACAGTTCAAAACTAAAAGGATTTCACAGATGAATATAAAGCCATATTGCCTACAGACTTCCATGTAATTGCTTTACTAGTGACACAGATATCTAATTCTGTTTCCATGTAATTTAACAGATTTATGGAAAGCCAGATGTTAGCAATTATAGAAACTAACATTATTCATATTCTCAGTAGTACAGACCTGTTCACACTGCACAAAGCCAACTTAATCTGTTTTACATATCCAAAAGGGAAGAATACCCTATTTACGTACTGCTGCTGCTGTTCTCCATTTAGCAGACATAAAAAGGATGCCCGTTAAGAGTGGCCCAAACTGGTAAATGGGACATTCCTGACAAAGAAACCAATCAAGCAAAGCTGAGTAACATAGCACGAACATAAATTCCTAATTGCTACTCAGTTTGTTCTTTCTTTTCCCCGTTCTTTATGCAAATGATGGTTTCTTATTATTTTATGGCATTTATTATTTAAAAGTTTTAGTCATTAATCAAATACAAAAGGCTTGGACACTGCACTCATTTCCAGCTCAACTTTTAATAGAGCTAATTTTCTGAGAACATCCCTTTGGCAGCTTTTTCTCGTCGCTGACTGCATGTCTAGAAGTCAGAACAAACAGCCAATGTTCCTGGTAAGACGAGGAAAAAAAAAGTTACAAGCTTAACGTGGTTTTGTCCCTTTCACTCTTTCAGCCTCAAACCAGACTGGGAGGGGGGAAGGAAAAAAACCCACCCTGACAAATGCTGCCATATTGTTAGCTCCCAGTTAGCTTAAATATTTCAGTTTAACAGCGATCAAATGGAATTGCTCATACTGACATAAGCATGTAGATGGCCATGCAAAACATGGGAGAAAGTACTCATATTTGGTTTGAAATGTCTCTTAACAACTGGAATCAATGTATCTACTTAGGTGTTGAAAAATGAGCCTCGTTTAAAATTCTGGATATGTCCAAAACAATCTTCTAATGAATATGAAAATTGTACGATAAGACTCTTAGATATATAGATTATTAGGATAGCATTCAAATCCTTGCTCAGCTCAAATTCCTCACGCTCCCACCAGGTCTTATTTGCTTTTCCACAACCGCTCTCTGAAGATGTGGGCCCTAAACTGGAACATTTAATGATGGGCAAGTCAAAAAAGTACAGAAATCTTACTTCCCATTACAACACTGCATAGGGAGGAGATGAAATATTCCTTTACGTAGCAAGCAAGTTTGAAAAACAAGGGATAAGTACACATGTGAAATATCAAGGAGAAACCACGGTCTTAATGCAAGAACAAGATGCCTGTCTTGACTTTTAGGGGGATTAGTTCTTTCCTATATCCTGTCAACCTGTGGGAACAATCTCATTTTCAACGGGGAATAGGACTTTGCAATCTTATTCATTATATTGAGATAATCCGTGGCATAAGGTACTAATTAACCCAAGTGTAAGTGGCCGAGCTTTCCTTCCCCGCTCAACACGGTTCCTTTTTAAGGAAAAATTAGGATATCGTGGAAATAACCCTTACCAGAAACCTGCTTGTAATGCTAGCCTGATGCTATTTTATATCAACAACAGACAGCCAAAAGCCAAGTGACTGCTGCCGTGACATGCCACCTCAAACATTGCACAGGTCTGTCACAAAACCCATCCAGACCTTCCCCCTTCTCAGGCTCCCAGTCTGTGCTGCTTTAAACAAATGTACCGCGACAAGGACCTGACCACACGCCGCAGCGCTGCCAGTCACATCTTGTCGGTGGGGAAAGAAACGAAACAAACCACCCAGGATGTGCTCGTTTCCCAGCATGCTCCCAAAGTACATAAAGATAGCTTGGTAAGGTGGGCCGACAAGAAACTGGCATCAAAATGAGATACAATTTCCTTTTCCATCCTTTTTGGCCGCAACAAGAAGTAATTCCCCTCGGATATCAGGAGAGGTCCCACAGCCACTGTATTTGAATGGAGCAGAAGACAAGCATGACTGTACCTATCAACACAAGTTCATTAACTTGGTTTCACTGAAATTCTAAACCAATCCCTAGCTACTTCATTTCTTAGTTTTCAAGGCAATTCAGGTTTTAATGGTATGACTTCTCTACAGCACCTTAATAAATGTGTGCAAGCAAGTCATGCAGTGTGGTGCTCTGTGATACCATGATAAGCTGCTGCAGGAGAAAGAACCCCACTAATGTGCTCATTTTAACTGTTATGGTACATTAAACCATTACAGTATAATGTTAACGTGAAAAATGTATGCTGGGCTCCCCCACCAACGTATGTACAAGTTTAACTAAACGCTGTTTTGACATGCCATTTTTCACAGGCAACTTCTCACAGCATACAAGTTAACTAAACGCTGTTTTGACATACCATTTTTCACAGGCAACTTCTCACTTAATGTATTTGCCTTCTTTCTAAATCAAAGTGATTTCGACTTGTCTTTGAAAAAAAACAATCACTAAACAGATTCATGCTTAGTTAGAAAATATTTTACGGTAGTACTTTTATTCTATAGAGACATAATGGTCTAGTAAAGAACACTGCACAGTAAATTAGATTCTGAATATAGGATTTACTAATGCTTTCTAGAAACACAGAAATGACTAAACACAATTACCTTAAGATGTGTAAGACAGCTTTCTCTCAGAATTTACTAAATGGGAAGCAAGCAAGATAATTTTATTCCGCAGGGTAAAATCCACAGACACTGATACTGTGAGCTTTAGGAAATTCTCTAAGCAGAACAGAGGAAAGCTGTCCAACAGCAGGTTCTAGAGTCGGTCGTGGATACCTTCTACCACACGCAAACCTTTCTGTCTATGTGCCGCTTTGCTAACGATAGAAAAGGTATTCTCATGCATACAAGTAAGCTTTTCAAAGGATGGGTCTAGCTTTTTGTTTGACACAGAAAGGAGGCAAACCAAAACAAACCCTTTCTCTTAGTTTTTAATCTAGGTAACAGACAACACTGCAGCATACTGCGGAGGATATGAAAGCTTCAGGGATCAGTTCAAAACCCATTAAGACCTGACCCTCAAGCACTGCTCCAGCCAACTTCTGCAGGAGACTGACACATGCGGAGTTTTCTCTTGCAAGCTGCGGAGTCCTACCTTGTCCAGCCTTCATTCCCCATAACAGTGACTCTAACCCCACAGCGAGGTCTAGCTACGCAACCTTTCCAGGCGAAATAGATGGTGAATCCTGAGGTTTGGAAGGAGGAGGATCGTCTTATACTTTCCTACAAAATTTGCACTGATTCTTAAAGGAAAGAAAAAAACAGCCAACTACTGACAGGGACTGACTGCTGCCTTGCTTGGTTTCCTCCTGTGCTTGCCAGTCACAGTGCACAGGCTCAGAAACAGGAAAAATCATTACAAAAATGGGATCAGGAGTTCTGTACTCCAAGGTCTGAACAGCTCTCTACCAACTGGAAGCATCTCACTTCAAGAGAGATCGAGATTAAAACGTACAATTTAATTTGTTTTTATTTTTCTGCTGTACATAGGACATGAGCCATGTGGGCTATTATTAACTTTCCAAAGTACAGCATTTCTTTGCCAGTGTTTCCTTTTTTTTGATTCTGATAATCTTAAAGGGTTTCACTGAAAATCCAGTGGTGAGTGTTTATTCAATGATTACCTTATATGTAGCAGTATTTGGCAACAGGTACTTAGTGTAGGGAAAAAAACAAGGTATGCCAGTTGCTTCCATATGGTATCAGTAAACAGTACTTAACACTGGGACATACGACAGCTCATAGTCCTCTACAAAATATTTTTGTTTGTTTAACTTAAAGCATAAAAAAGCTCTGACTAAAAAGAAAGAAAGCAAAAAAAAGAGCAACCTAGCAACTACGGCCCACATGTTTTAATTTCCAAGCAAACTTTGGTAGCAACTTAGTTCAGCAATTGTCTTCTGTCTGCAAGCGGTATTCTTAATAACATATTGTGAAAGGCCAGTGCCTCATAAAAATGCTACCGCTGGAAATTAAATTACGTTCTCTTAATTTGAGCCTGCTCACCATCACCTTATGAAGCTGACATCTTTTATAAAAGCAGAGCCATGGAAATCTATTCCCTTTTTCAAAGCTGCCTTCGGTTGATATTTTGAGCAATAGGAGAATTTTCCCAAGCGTGAAGTGGCCTGGCTAAATCCCACCTCCTTATCACCCAAGCTCTAGTGTAATATTATGACCTTCCCTGCCACATCTGTTGACGTACACATTTCTCCCTTGCCAGGTGACAAGCCCTGCCACTGTTTTCTCCCAGTTAATGAGAATAAAGCTTTTAGAAGCATGGAGGTATCACAACGCTTCCCAAATAGACGCTATTTTTTCGGATGTTCTGCAAGCAGCGCAGAGACACTGCAAGCAATGACTCAGCTCCACGACCACCTACATACAAACAGAGGGACAGGGGTTAGCCAACAGGCACACAAATGCATCCAGCAAAAGCAACCGGCTGCCTGGGCTTTGGGCAACCTGTCAAGAGCTGAGGGCTCTCTCCCACCGCCTTATGAGCTTCATATGTTGTTGTTGTTATTATTTTGTGGGGGAGGGCTTAGACTTTTTCTTTTGCTTATGTTCTTAGCATATTTATTGTTCTCCAAATTTTGCCCTTCAGGGAGGAAGAAGAAACGTTTCCAAGCACACTGAAGGGCAATGGCCCAAATCCATTTCAGGTATGCACTAGGGCTTCAGTATGCAGTCTGTAAAATATACCAGGACAAAATGCTGTTGCTAAGCAGATGAACCCTCTTTTATCTGAAGTAGAGTGAATGATGCTGGCCCTGACTCTAAATACTCCACCATGCAAACAAGCTCTGTAATGAGATGAAAGTCAGTGTTCAAGAAATTGAGGTTTAGCTACAATATGTAGTGTTATCTGTCTGTGATTTTAAACAATTTTTAGTTGCACTTTAAAATAAACATCATGGCTTGAAATTTGTCAATATGGGTTAACAGAATCTTCCAATTAATGTTTAATTGGTTCACCAGTACAATAAAATAGACTAAACTGGTTTATTCTCTTCCTCACTGGTACCCGGTGGCAGATGGTTCAGAAAAGCTATTTTGTGAAAATAACCCTGCTACTTTCACATTCTCTTTACAACTTGCATATGGCAAGATGAGCACCTCACCTTACGAACTTCCAGCATGCCGCACAGGTCAAAACGAGGGCAGTTTGTTTTCACAGTGCCTCATCCCTTCAGTCTCCACAGAACACACAACATTTGGGGCTCCTTTGTGCTGTGAGGTAGCCGAGCAGTCACAGCGAGGCAGTGCAAGCAAGAGTGACCCTGTCAGCAACCGAGCCCAGCCACGGGCCATTCCAAACTATGGTCCCGACTACCCGTCCGTCTTTTCCTGAGGCCGCCCTGAGCCTCGGATCCTCTGTGTCCCACGCCAGCAACATAAGGTCAGCCTGCCAAGGGATGGGGGTCCCTAGGCAAGCAGTACAGGCAGGCATTGGGAATGTTACAAATGCCCTTTATCCCCAGTTGCCTCAGGGCTTTTTGAAGGTTATGTCACACGGCTTTGACTTCTCATGCAGCAAGTATTTTCAACACTGCTCTGTCCATCTTTCCTTTTACAGTCTTTAAATTAACTAGAGGATAACGTTTAACATTTGAGAATCTGTTTAGAAATAGATGGCTTTCACATGGTGTTTTATTTATAAAGTTACACAGCCACCCCAATGAAGTTCACTGCTGTGATTTTACTGAGCTCCCCGTCAGCTTAGGACAACGTGTAAAAAGCTAATACAGCTGGACAATCTACAAAATATTGGGTTTGAAAATCATTATTGTTCCTCTGCATTTTTAAAACACAATTTTTTCTTATCCCAAGGACTTCTAATAGCCAAAACTTGTAAAAGATGGGAATGTACGTTATACGTTAATTTACATATTTTAATTACAAATTTTTATTTTAACTTTTACTTGCATAATTATATACTTTAAATCTTAGACACCTTTGCACTTACGGACCTGATAAATGAAATTTACAGTGTTTTTTAGAAAAAAAAAGGTCTGTCAGAGAAGCAGCAGAAAAGCTTTCACATAAAATTAATAGAACTGAGTAGGGATGAAGTAACTGAAATTCCAAAGAAAGGATATAGAACTGAAAGAAGCTGATCTGTATCCCCACGGAAGTTAAAATGGGATCTCTCCTAAAGAGTTTTAAACTCATCTGATAAAATAACCTGCACAAATTATGTATAAGGCTTCTAAGAATAAGTGAAAAGGTGAAAAAGTCGTAAGGCAGGTCAGCCACAGTCAGCATACTCACTATGATTTTATTACTGCTTACTTGCTGTACTGGCACACAAGGTCGTACGTCCAGCCAAGAGCAGCACCCAGGCTGTGGGAACCAGCACTAAATCCTCATGAAGCCTCGTCCTTTGAACTCCCACAGAAACAACTGGCAAACTCCCCTGCACCCTTTAAAAATTCCTCTCTGTTCACGCTCCTAGGGCCTTATTCTGCAAACGTGGTGCATAAAGAGATTGACGCTGTTCGCGTAATTCTAAACATATAGTGATGATGATACCAAACAATGTAAAACAAATCAAAGCAGCACAGACATACCCCAAACAAGTTCTCATATCGCTGAAATTTGAAAGCTGAAAACCAACTCTTCCCCTTTTGTGGGCTATAACACTCCCCAGTGAGCCTACTTTCACTTCAGGTTTTGCAGCAAGTGATTATGAGAAATGGCAAGGCACAGTAAGTCACCCTCTGGATCTCTGACTGCCTCCCTCCTGTAATAACCGTTCAAAAACGGGAGGCGTCTTGAAGGGTCACCCATGCCGCGCAGCTGGGGACGCCGACAGACACAGACACGCTCGCTCACACGCTCGTTTTAGCCTTAAACACAGGAACTGCTCAGGACAGTGTCTCACCAGTCACTTTGCAACACCATGCAGAAGGAGGAAAAAAAAGCGCTATGCTGATCATTGCTTACCAACACAGGACTCCCCGGAAAGAGAATAGCTTCCATTGTCATGGAAACCGCTTCTGCACTCACAGTGGTACCACCCTGGGAGGTTAACACAGCGTGAATGGTTGTGACACTCAATGATCCCCTCTGCACACTCATCAATATCTGCCTCAGAGAAAAACACAAGCCAGCCAGGAAATTAATTCCCTTTGACACCAACTGTTTCATTTTTTTATGTTGTTCTTTCTTTTTTTTTAATAAGTCTTCCTTTAATAGATATATCAAGGTTTAGTACGGTTCCAAAAACAGTTAACACTTAAAACATGACTCACATAACAACAACAACAACAGACCAATAATACATCATGGAATTTGATACATACAAGACATTCATCCGTTCACACCATGATCTGTTTAAAAGGCAAACAAGCATGCAGATTGTTTTGGGTTTAACTCAGAAGTTGTGTTTGTTTGTGCACATAAAGCACTGCAGAGCAGGTTCTCCACCGAAAAGGCACTTTCGGCAACATTCCTGC